>NW_022475520.1:0-51549 GCF_009193585.1 Aspergillus caelatus
AGAAAACAAACGTTAAACAAAACACTATTTACGCCCTCCTAGTGACAAGTTTCTTCACCGACTTACTGAGCGTCCGGTCCAAGATATATTAAATTTCTTCACATTTTTAAAAATAGAAAAATAGAAAACTATGGGTTTTCTAATTATTTTTCTGATTGTAATAATTCTTTCTACCCTATGGTGTTCTTTGCCTGACCAGATTTGTTTACTGCCTAATACTTTTAAAACAAAATTACAAAAATACCCAACCTGGAGGTAAGGTAATGGACCCCCGGGTCGTAATTGAAATGTAACAGCTCCTACGGCAGACCGCTGTGACAAGCTGCGACCGCCAACCACAGCCAAAGTGATCACCGGCCTTTACCCGCCCCCTCTCACTCTCACTCGCAATCTTACTCTCTTTCTCTTCTTCTCTTTCTCTCTCTTCTTTCCCTTCTTTCCTTCCATCCCACCTTCTGGTATCAAGGCGTTGTCCTTGATTTATTGCCATTTGTTTCCACTTTTCTGTTCCTTCTCCCTTTTTCCTCTTTTTGTTGGTTTTCCACTCGCCCGTATTTCCTTGTCAGCCTCTTTCAAAGGCACGTCAAGTCACCACCTCATCTCCTTTTTCCCTCTCCGCCTTTTT
Organism: Aspergillus caelatus; assembly: GCF_009193585.1. Classification (NCBI taxonomy): domain Eukaryota; kingdom Fungi; phylum Ascomycota; class Eurotiomycetes; order Eurotiales; family Aspergillaceae; genus Aspergillus; species Aspergillus caelatus. Next base: position 626 of record NW_022475520.1, read on the forward strand.
GCCTTTCTGGTCGGTCGGAGCCCCAACGGTCGACATCACCGCTATCTCACTCATCTCTTCTCACCCGCCTCTTTCCACAAGGTTTGTCAGACTCTCACTATTTTTTTTTGGTCCGGACTGGTCGTTACACACCTGTTCTGTTTCTTGTGTTCCTCGGTGCTTCACTGCCAGGCATTCCCTGCTGGTCCTAGCCTCAGTGGGCTAATTCACTGTGCCAAGTAACTACGCGCCGAAGGCAGCCTGCTTCATCGTGACCATTCTCTTCCCCTCCTATCCTAGCCTCATTCTGTGTTCATCCTGCAGAGTTTCTTACTTAAATACGCCCTTGATTACTTTGAATTCGGTCCATGCAACCCTTTCAAATTGGTATCTGACAATCCGAGCTACAGTCTTTGTGATCTTACAGCCACAGCCGTCAGCTGTGTGTGCTTTTACTCAAGATGACGACCATGGTACGTAGTCTATTGCTCTACCTTTCCGTCGAGCGTTCATGTCTAAGAAAGGCTCCTAGGATTTGCGTGTCGGTAACAAATACCGCATTGGCCGCAAGATTGGAAGCGGTAGCTTTGGTGATATCTATCTCGGTGCGTATTATCTCTTTGGAATGGCAATAATCAGGCTGGTCAACATTGACTGACAGAACTTAAGGAACCAATATCATCTCCGGTGAGGAGATTGCTATTAAGCTCGAGAGTGTCAAGGCTAAGCACCCTCAACTTGAGTACGAGGCTCGTGTTTACAAGTCTCTTGCTGGTGGTGTTGGCATTCCATTCGTCCGTTGGTTCGGTACTGAGTGCGACTATAATGCTATGGTTATCGACCTTTTGGGTCCCAGTCTGGAGGACCTATTCAACTTCTGCAACCGCAAGTTCTCGCTCAAGACCGTGCTTCTCCTGGCTGATCAACTCATTTCCCGCATCGAGTATATCCATGCCAAGTCTTTCATTCACCGTGACATTAAGCCCGACAACTTCCTCATGGGCATTGGCAAGCGCGGAAACCAGGTCAATGTGATCGATTTCGGTTTGGCCAAGAAATATCGTGACCCCAAGACGCACTTCCACATTCCTTACCGCGAGAACAAGAACCTTACCGGAACTGCCCGTTACGCCAGTATCAACACTCACTTGGGTGTTGAACAGTCTCGCCGCGATGACATGGAGTCTCTGGGATACGTCATGCTCTACTTCTGCCGTGGCACTCTCCCTTGGCAGGGACTTAAGGCTGCCACTAAGAAGCAGAAGTATGACCGCATCATGGAGAAGAAGATGACCACGCCCACTGAGGTCCTTTGCCGTGGATTCCCCAACGAATTCTCGATCTACTTGAACTACACCCGTTCCCTGCGTTTCGATGATAAGCCCGATTACTCGTACCTCCGCAAGATTTTCCGTGACCTTTTCGTCCGCGAGTCTTTCCAGTACGACTACGTTTTCGACTGGACCGTCTACAAGTACCAGAAGAATGCCGCCATGATTGTGGATGCCAGCAACAAGAAGGATAAGGAAGTGGAGGAACAGCAGCGCCGCCAAGGCGTGGCAGCTGCTGCACCGATGGGCACCCCTGGTGCTGCTGCTAAGCCTGGTGCTATCTCAAGCCAGCGCCGCAAGGTCATCGAACGTGGAACTCTCGACAACACCCCCGACACCAACCGTGCTGTGGGAGGGAGTGACAGGATGTGAGTATCTGAAACCTAGGTTCCGTGTAGGGAACCCCTTTCCTCTGCGTTTGGTGATTTGCCTTGACCCCGCACGTAGAGGTCGCCTTGAATCCTAGAATCTGACTAATCTCATAGTCTTCGGCGTTAGGCTGCGTTCTGCTTCCAAGGTTGCTGCTTCAGGTGCTTATGGGCCTGCCGGTAGCCGCTCGAAGCGGGACGATGGATACGGTGCTCAGTGGTACTAATTATGCAACATGGCAGGGTAGCTCAGCTGTTCTCCCTTGATGATAGTTTGGCTTCCTGCATGTTGGCATCCCATTATCTGAAGAACCCAAGAGCATCGTGATGCTGGTAACCTTTTGCCACCTGCAGCAAATCCTCCGACTTCTTTCGCCTTGGGTCTCCATTCTTTCTTTTTTTATTTCACTTCATTGCATTCTCTGTTAGCCCGTCATCCCGTTTTCGATCGTCTTCCGGTTTTCGCCGTTTCGATCCGCCGCGTTTTTCCCCCGATCTGCCTGCTGGTTTATCTGGTCTTCCCCATCGTGTCTGAGTCTCCGTAATCGAACATTCGAATGCGTACTCAGAAACATTACATTCGATTTGCACATGGGAAGACCTTGGTAGAGAGAAACAACGCTATTACTGTGGCTATTTTACGTCATCTCTCCTCGGTTGTCATGTTTGTCCAGGATCTTTAAGCCATCTTTTGAAACCGACCGGGAGGGTTAGACCGAAGGAGATGCAAAATGAAAATCTTCTGTCTCTTGACAGAACGAGGGGTGTCTTGCAGTTGATGCCTGCCACTGAAGACCCTCGGATATATCATTCATTGTTTTGTTTCATTTTCCCTCCCCTTGCTCTGCAATCGTCTTTTGATCTCCTGTTTTACACATTTCAGCATTCCAGACTGTTATTATGTTATTATCGACGCAACATTGGGGACGATGAGTATGAAGGTATGACGCGTGAAGGATGTGTGGGAAGTGGGTATTTTTGATGTCCAGGGGTGAACGTTCAATACTTCAGCATGCCGTACGAGAACTGGATGGCACGGGTGATGGTATTGCACACGATGATTTGGACATTAGGAAAGCACGTCTCTACAATCGGTAACTGGCGACGGAAAATGGCTAGGGTCGCTTCCGGGGTGGTATTGCGTCGTGCGAGGTTGTTTTCCTTTGTGATATTTTATGTGTTCCGTTGCTCTCGCTCCTCTCTTGTTATGTGAAGAAGACTGGACAACATTCGAAGGTAACCGGGCTGCCCGGGGACGTTGGACAACTTGAAACCAAATGGCGCCGGTTGTCGTAAAGAAGGAACAGCTGTTGGGGTTTCTTCGAATGCGCCTGTCTTGTATTCGACATATAATCCAAGTTATTTGTTGCTCCTGAATAATCATTCTCCGTAATCAACTTCTCTCACCCTGTAGCTTTCAGATCCTGGCTTGGTGTAGGAAAACGAGACCTAGTATTGTTGTACCCAGTATATACTATATCCTTGTACCTTGGACCCTTACAGTTGTAGGTAAGGTATGAGGTGTCAACTGGATTACTGTTTTTATCTGGGTACCATCGGAGATTGGCGGCTAAACTAGGCCTAACAAAACAGTGACTAGGGTCAATGACATGGGACCTCACTTGGGCCTAACAGTTTCTTCCCTTGAGGATATGAATGGAATGGCCGTATGTGGTTGGATGGAGACCAACATAACCTGAATTGTACGAGTTCCACTGGACTAGGAATTGTATATCAATACCTAATACTCGTTACTTCCGGATACAGGACAGCAACAGAAAGGGAAGTTCATGTAATACGGGGTGTGTAAAAATACACGGATAAATCCAAGACCCAATGGTAAATGCCCACCCCCGGGTTTTTTAGGCCCGACCTTATTTTACGATCGCGGCTTTTGCTCCTCTTTAAACCCCCTATTGTATGTTCAGGAGATCGCTCAAGAACCTAAGAGATGGAGTACCCATACTATCCCAATCCCCAATCCCAACCGTTCTCTTTATACAACTTGCAAGGAGCGCCGCCCCTTGGTCAGAACGACGATGACAACCACCAGCGAAACCCACAGACCGATGACATCCAGGATACTCTCGCCTCGTTGGTCCGCATTCCTCTTGTTGGTCGGCTAAAGCTGAGTCCTGTTTCACTGACCGTGGCAAGGGGATACAGACTTATCAGTCCTTCGACCCCTCGTTTCGCTTCCAGAACCCCGCCGCATCGTTCGGACATCCGCCACACTCTCCACCCGAGTCATTCTCGAAGCATTCCGCCTCTGGCAGTGATATCTTCGGCCAACCGACCGAGCCGACGTCGTTGGATGGAGAACCAGGTTTCGGCCGGAGTAGTAGCGAGGAAAAGGAGTCTATGACTCCAGCGCAATCGAAGCGCAAGGCCCAGAACAGAGCAGCGTAGGTTCAACACCTTCTTTGGAGTGTTTGTCGCAAGAAAACAACAACTCTCTCGGTGAGGGGTAGCTGGCCTGACTAACCTTCTTCTTCTCTCGATGCGATAGTCAACGCGCGTTTCGTGAACGAAAGGAGCGACATGTGCGAGAGTTAGAGGAAAAGGTTAACAACCTGGAGCAAGCATCATCCAACTTGGTGGCAGATAACGAACGCTTGAAGCGGGAGTTAGCCCGGTTTACAACAGAGAATGAGATTCTGCGGGCAACTTCGGGCTCCGGTGACCGAACACATAACCACTCAGACGAGCCAACCACGACAGGGCCGTTGAAATATACGCCTACAGATTTTTACTCCGAGCTGGTGCCAAAGGGCGAATCATCCCGTCTCCATCGAGTGTCAACCTGCGCGAAGACAGGGGAGAAATTACTCGGTGCCGGTGCTACGTGGGACCTAATCCAAGGGCATGAGCTATTCAAGCGCGGTTTAGTAGACATCAAAGATGTCTCGGAACGACTGAAGAACATAACTCAGTGTGATGGACAAGGCCCTGCTTTCCCCGAGGCCGAGGTGCTCAAGGCACTCGAAGAAAGCGCGGCTGCTAATGATGATGACCTTCTCTGAGTTTTGAAATCTACGATGTGACGCTTGCTCTTTCGAATCTGGGTACGGTGTGTTTATGGCGCTAGTTGATTGGCGCATTCGGTTTATGGTCATAATGATTTTTATATCACTTCCTACTGGAATTTGGGAGATTCTTATAAATAGAATACGAGAAACTGTGTAACTGATGCTAAAATTGACAGCTACTGAGGCCGTCTACGGCTGCATTTCCCATATGTAGGCGGCCCTCAAGGACTAGACACAATTCCCCTCTTGTTTACCCAGCTGCGCCTCAAACTCATTCCTTTCATTTTCCTCCCATTTTTGCTTAATTATTTTTTTTTTTTTAAAAAAAAAAAAAAAAATATCACAACCAGAGAATGCCTCATGAGACATGGTGACATCTGCGACCACCTCCCGGCAACTGAAAGCCAGTTGTTGCTCCTATCAAGCTTCAAATATCCATCATGTCTTACAACCCCGATCCACCTGCCTGTGAAGGATGCGGTATCATGGGGGCCCATCGTACCCTAAGATGTCCTTATCTCCCGTGCTCATACTGTCGCGCATATGGGCACGTCATTGACGATTGCCCATCCTGTCCTGTGTGTGATCTATGTCATCGCAAGGGGCATGAACCTTCATGTAGCCAAAGAAAAATGTTTCATCATGAGATACCGGGATCTGCATCACGGAAGCGTGGGAACTTAGGATCAAGTCAATAACCCAGCAAACAACAGACAGTTTCATTCACCTCTCGATGCATTTCACCAAGCCCCCAATCACAAGCCGTTGAAGCGAATGGAGATAATCTAGTAAGCGCATCAAAACGTTTTCTGTCATACTCAATGCTAAAAGAGGTCCAGGAGTCCTATCTCATCACCCCAACAATCAAGTTTCCAACTCTTCGTCAAACGATAAGCACAATCATGGACTACCTGGTGAAGCAAGCTGATGTTAATTTGAGACATATTCCATACAAGCATGTTATCGGTACAGTAGGTAAGGAAAAGCTTATCGATGTACTTCTTAATGGCATTTGTCCAGAGATTACGAAGTTGGAAGGACAGATTATAATAACTGAGAGGTAAATATTGACTTCCAGTATGGACCCATCTTGCAAGTAGCTCTGACAGTCCGGATCAGGCTGGTTGCCATCCATAAGAAGCAACTCCGATATGCAGTAGCCCTCTAGTGCCGAAACAGTGGCTATTTGGACTTTGTTGGATTGGCTGAACGGCATTGGTTACGTACAGATCAGCCGGACACCGAGAAGATACCTGCATTTCCAACCTCAGTTACTAGAAGGTTTACCTGAGGAGCTGAGGTACTTTGTGAATGGGGGTTACACGGACGATAAAGGGGTTAGATTTAAGAATGCGTTCGAGAGGGAAAGCAGCAGAATGCAAAGATAGTGATGTCTTATACTAAGAGATATCCTTGTTTACAGAATCCAAGCATGGCGAGACATCTACATATTTACTTAACATTATGAACTGGTTCTCGACCAGAATGCTAGACTCAGTTCCTCGAATCAAAAGAAGACAAGAAACATATGAACTTTTTTTCTTCCCTAAATGTACGTTGGACCCTTGGACGACATCCTTGCTTTATGTTGAGACAGAATAACTTTACCTTTACTCAGGGCAAATATCAGAAATCACCCATGCACCAGTGGCAAGGTGGTCGAGTGGTTAAGACGTAAGACTGTATGTTGCCATGTTTTCCTGTACAAATTAAGTTCATGACTAATATTCACCCAGTGAATCCCTCTTGGATGATATCTTATCCCTTCGGGGTCGCGCGTTCAAATCGCGTCCTTGTCGTTTTTTTGCTTTTCATTTTTCAGTTCTTTCTCACAACGATGGCTACCGCTCCCCAGGCGGTAAAAGACACTTCGATGTGATTTCTTATTAGTGTGTTATTGCTACTTACAAGTAGGTCGTATAAGAAAGCCCTTCACTTGGCCTCATGGCCGCAAAATCCTTCATCCGAGGCAAGGTGGTCGAGTGGTTAAGACGTAAGACTGTATGTTCATTTACTTCCTCCAAACAACACTTCATATCCTAATTGTCATCTAGTGAATCCAACATTGGATGTTATCTTATCCCTTCGGGGTCGCGCGTTCAAATCGCGTCCTTGTCGATATCTTTTTTCTTTGTTTTTATTTGTTTTTTTTGTACCTTCCCCTTGCCTTCTTTTCTCCACCCTTTCTCTCCTGGAATATCTTATACCTCTCAGTTCTACTCCGTACGTTTCAACCCAAAATAGAGAAATAAAATATTTTCAACTTCATTTAACCTTCTACTTGAGCCCGTGGATCGTGTGTATCAGAACAAAATTGATGCCATGCTGTACATTTTATGTCGACAACTCTGGAGATTGGTCGATATCCATCTTCGATCTTGGATCGTCCTTTCAAATGGATGAACAATGGAAGTAAGGCTCGGGAATGATTGTTTGTACAAACAATAGGTCTCCAGGACCACTTAGCTGCTTAAGAACTATTAACAATACAAATAACAGTACATGCCAGATGTGGGTTGATTGATCAGGTTGGAAGATAATAGGATGCACAGAGATGCTGCACACTAAGGAGAAGCATCACGCATGGGCGAGAAGGTGATCATGCCATTCTACTGTTGCAGTAGTATTATAGTAGCTTTCAATCCCAGTCGTCATCATCATCTTCTACCCGAGACTGCCTTATCTTCGATGGACGATTGTCATCTGAGTCGTCAGATCGCTTCTTCAAACGTACATCACTCTCCTTGAGGGCGCCTAAGTCTAAGAGCATTCTTTCGAGATCTATCGAGGCATAGACATTAATACCGAGACTTGACACCACATAGAGAAAAGCTCCTCTACTGATGGACATGGATTGGACTTTACCTTCGATCGTCGTCCGAGGGCCCTTAAGTTCCTTTAGTGTTACGAGCTGTCTTCTTATCTCACCATCCTTATACACTAAGATTGTCGGGGTGTTTCTATCCGGATACCCTTCAATGCACATATTGCCGCGAATCTCGCAGAACTTGATGTCGCCAAACTTAGTAGCCAGCTGCCGCCATAGCTCCGTCAAGCGCTGCGACTCAGCATTGCCGCTCGTTGATGAGGACAGATGCACAAGTACAAAGGCGTTATTAGATGCCTCAGTCACCTCTCTTGCGTAGTCGACTTTCTGAAGAGGGTAGACCTGGTTGTATAGGCTGGTTTTCTGGAGTGTAGAGAGCTCTGCAAGACGTTGCTTTCTGCATTCCATATTAACAATCGGATCTTACCAATATGAAGCCGTAAACGTCGGCGGCACCATACCTATATTGTTCAAGGAACTCTTCGTCCTCTTCGTCCTCGAGCTCGTCTAGTTCGTCTAAATCTTTATCTTCTAGTCGATTTTCGTAGGCTTTGCGCTCCGCTTCAACAAGAGCTTCTTGAATGAGAGGTTCAGGATCCTGAGGCTTCTCCGGGATAATTCCGTGTTTGCGGAGAATATCGTTCCTGCGGCGGGGTGAGTATTAAGATTGTATGGGGTGGGAATGTGGTGGGGGCGCAGAGGCGGACCATTCTGTATCTTCGTTCGGGTTGACTTCAACTTGCATGGTGGAATGACGTATGACAAGGTACAATAATTGAAATAGAGAATATCAAGAGGGTAGAAAAAGAAGCAAACCAAGTGAGTAGAAAGAGGTACGTATCAGTCAACCATATATTTAAGATCTCAGAACGGTGATGATGCATGCCGCGTGTTTGCATAGTTTGCAGTGTCAGCCACGGTGGCTTTAAGCCCACAGACGCGGAAGGCCTAAGTAGACTAAGGCCACCTGGAGATTGTTGGATGCCATCTGGACCTCCTCGTCCGACGCTTTGGCAGAACATCCATTCATTCTTCTCTGGGACGGGTTTCTCATATCCTCCACTCAACTTCGTCCCCGTATTCGCTCCCTACCTCGTTCCCCTGTCTCTCTTGGAAGATAATGAGGGTGCGCTAATCGCTGTTTCACCGCCTGCACGACCTATAACTAAACATTGGGACCTGACCCGCCCTTACTCGATCATTGACTGCGACGTCACTTCAACGGGGTTTAGTTCCTATACACACAGTGTGAGATAGAGAGTCTCAGCTGCTGCAATTCCTGCAGCCCGTCATCATGAGCTACATGAAGAAAGATGAAGACGCCGACCAGACTATGATCAAGCTGGATCGAACCTCCGTCTTCCAAGATGGTAAGGGACTATCACAAACAATCCCCCCGGGGTCGCATTGAGTGTACAGGGTCCCTGTGGGCTAAACTTCCTTATTTATCTACTTCTAGCCCGACTGTTCAACACCTCCCCGATCTCTCCGCGACAATGTCGTACCCTTCTGACCAAGATTGCGGTCCTCCTTTTCACCGGGGAGCAATTCCCCACAAACGAGGCGACTACGCTGTTTTTCGGTATTTCCAAGTTGTTCCAGAACAAAGACCCATCGCTGCGGCAAATGGTATATCTCGTTCTGAAAGAGCTTGCCAACACTGCCGAGGATGTTATTATGTCGACTAGCATTATCATGAAAGATACCGCCGTCGGTAGCGATGTGCTCTACCGGGCGAACGCTATCCGTGCTCTGTGCCGCATCATCGATGTAAGCGCATTGCCAACCTTCTTATCGCTGACTGTGAGCTAATTTTTTGTTGGAAAAGGCCACGACTGTGCAAGGCATTGAACGGTTGATCAAGACCGCAATTGTTGACAAGACCCCCTCGGTCTCCTCCGCCGCCCTGGTCTCTTCGTACCACCTCCTCCCGATCGCCCGTGATGTTGTCCGCAGATGGCAGAGTGAAACGCAGGAAGCAGCATCGTCCGGAAAGCAATCGACTGGATTCCTTGGATTTGGTGGCAGCTCTACCCATGCCATCTCGCAGTCGAACTTCATGACACAATACCACGCAATTGGCCTTCTCTATCAGATGCGCTCGCATGATCGTATGGCTCTTGTGAAGATGGTTCAGCAGTATGGTGCTGCTGGTGTGATCAAGAGCCCGGCTGCACTTGTCCTGCTGGTGCGGTTAGCAGCGAAGTTGGCAGAAGAAGACCAGAGCTTGAGAAAGCCTATGATGCAGATGCTTGATGGCTGGCTCCGACACAAGCACGAAATGGTCAACTTCGAGGCGGCAAAGGCTATTTGCGATATGAGGGATGTTACCGATGCCGAGGCCTCTCAAGCTGTCCATGTCCTGCAATTGTTCCTGTCCTCTCCCCGGGCGATCACCAAGTTCGCAGCTATCCGCATTCTTCATAACTTCGCAACATTCAAGCCCCACGTGGTGAACGTTTGCAACCCTGACATCGAATCGTTGATCTCAAACTCCAACCGCTCCATTGCTACTTTCGCTATTACCACGCTGCTCAAGACTGGCAACGAGGCCAGTGTCGACCGTCTGATGAAGCAGATCTCAGGCTTCATGGCTGATATCACCGACGAGTTTAAGATTACTATTGTTGAGGCTATTCGCACGCTGTGTCTGAAGTTCCCCAGCAAGCAGGCCGGCATGCTTGCATTCCTGAGCGGCATTCTGCGGGATGAGGGTGGATATGAGTTTAAGCGGAGCGTCGTCGAGAGCATGTTTGATCTGATCAAATTCGTTCCTGAGAGTAGGGAAGATGGTAGGCCTTCCCGTGCCCTTGATGTTTCGTAATGCTAACATAAATCAGCTCTCGCCCATCTCTGTGAGTTCATTGAAGACTGTGAATTCACCAAACTGTCCGTTCGGGTTCTGCACCTTCTTGGTGTAGAAGGCCCCAAGACTTCCCATCCTACCAAGTACATTCGCTATATCTACAACCGAGTCGTTTTGGAGAATGCAATTGTACGAGCTGCTGCAGTGACAGCCTTGGCCAAGTTTGGCGTTGGACAGAAGGACCCAGAAGTGAAGTCAAGCGTTTCTGTTCTTCTCACACGCTGTCTTGATGACACTGATGATGAAGTGCGTGATCGTGCTGCTCTCAACCTCCGTTTAATGGCTGAGGAGGATGAGACAGCGTCGCTTTTCCTTAAGAACGGTACGCTTAGTGGATGAAACTTCTCTGGCCTGATTTGTTTGCTGACGGATCTAGACTCTATGTACTCTCTTTCCACATTCGAGCACCAGCTCGTGATGTATGTGACATCGACAGAGAAAGAGACGTTTGCCGCGGCATTCGACGTCTCTACGGTCCCGGTTGTTACTCAGGAGCAAGCCCTGGCCGAAGAACGGACCAAGAAACTCACGACTGCAACCCCCACACTCAAGGCTCCATCCACCGGTCCCCCGAAGAGCAAGGCCAATGGTGTTGCCGAAGCCGCCACCGTTGCTGCCACCCAGAAGTACGCCGAGGAGCTTATGCGGATTCCAGAGCTCAAGGAGTACGGCACCTTGCTCAAATCTTCTGTTCCCGTCGAACTTACTGAAAGCGAAACGGAGTACGTCGTCACGGCGGTCAAGCATATCTTCAAGGAACACATTGTGGTGCAGTACGATATCAAGAACACTCTGCCGGATACTGTTCTAGAGGATGTCACTGTTGTTGTGACGCCCTCCGAGGAAGATGTTTTGGAAGAGGAGTTCATCGTGCCCGCCCCCAAGCTTGCTACAAACGAGCCCGGAATTGTATATGTTACGTTTAAGAAACTTGCTGGCGAGAACAGCGTACCAGTCACATCATTTACGAATATTCTGAAGTTCACGAGCAAGGAGATCGATCCTACGACTGGTGAGCCTGAGGACAGCGGATATGAGGACGAGTACCAGGTCGAAGATCTGGAGCTCACAGGCAGCGATTATGTTATTCCCACTTTTGCTGGCAGCTTCGATCATGTCTGGGAGCAGACTGGTGCAAACGGAGAGGAAGAAAGCGAAACTCTGCAACTTAGCAACATGAAGGGCATATCAGGTAGGCCATTTCCTAGCCAATTTTGCCACGTGCAAAGTACTAAGCATACTACAGATGCCACCGAACAATTAATCTCCGCGCTATCTTTGCAACCTCTTGAAGGAACTGACGTGGCCCTCAGCAACAGCACACACACGCTCAAGCTATTCGGAAAGACGGTATCAGGTGGCCGGGTTGCAGCCCTGATCAAGATGGCATTCTCCAGCAAGACCGGTGTCACAACGAAGATTACCGTTCGGGCGGAGGAGGAAGGCGTCGCACCGGCTGTGATTGCATCCCTTTCCTAAGGTTGTAAATTGTAAATGGTAATGGAGGAGGTTGTCATGTCAGGAGGCGTACCCCTGCAACGAGTCCTGCATTATGAGATCGGACTTGTTTCGTTTGTTCTTTTCCCAATTTTTGATAATCCAGATGTCAAGCTAGATTTGATGGCTTCTCTTTTATTCTATCCCCTTTACCCTTTTCTTTGTAGGTGTCTAAACTGCTTTTCTTTTTTTCATTTCAGATCATGTTCCCTTGCTGCTCTTCGTGACGATTCCATCTCATAGCCTTTATTGTAGTTGTCAAAAGCGGTTTTATCCATGTTGATTTGTTAGATAACGCTACTTGAATCGTCGGTTTTGGGATCATGGCAATACGTTAATATGGATTTACTACAGAGCATTCATCATATAGAACAAAAAATTGGTAGTATTTCGGAACAGACGCTTTCAGGCAACAATCTTTCAAACCGCCGAATTAGAAACTTTTGTCTTGGTCTAGTCATAAATCGTAGCTGGGCATGTATGCATATATGCATATGGTGCAATGTATTAATAAATAAAATCAAATATAATAGACGCCCACCTGCTCCCTATCATCCCGACTCTCTGCCCCAGGCTGAGATCCACTACGCTGCTTCTCCCGTTCCTGGAGAGCCTCATCGATCTCCTCGTCCTCTTCCAGGCGCTCGTCTGTGACCAGATCCTCCACGAACCCGACAGAGCGAAGACTCGCCAGCCCCGTATCGAGGGCACTTATCAGTGTCTTCGTCTCGAAGCTTAACTTAAGGTCCACGCACGGAAACCCGAATTCTAGTACTTCTAGCGCCAATGGCGGGGACACGTGGCATAGGATGATGAAGAACGAATCTTCCACCATGTCGCCCGGTACGCTTAGGAAGTTCAGATTCGGTAGAAAGGCGGGTATAGCGTTGATGGATTCCGGGGTTAGACCGCGGTTTGAGCCGGAGATGGTGAGGCGTTGGAGGCTTTCGCCTAGTTGCGGACTACTCATGAGGCTGCTCAGGTTTGAGACGGAGAGTTCGGAACAATTTTTCAATGTTAGACTGGTGAGTGCTGGGGGCCAAGAGAAGGTGGGGATTAGAAGGGGGTTGAAGCGTCCGCTTATCTGGAGACGGTGGAGGGAGGGGGGCCATGGTACTTTAGTAGATTCGGGGTCGGTCAGGATGGTTGACTGTGGAAGGCGAAGGGTGACAAGTTTGTGGAGGCGGCTTATGGCCTGTTTGAGGTTGAGGAAGGGGATTGCTTCGTGGACAAGTGCGAGGTCGAGGTTTCGAAGGTTGGTGCATTTTGATAGCGCTGGGAGGCTACTTATGCTGGACTGGAGTGTCAGTTATCTTCTGAATGATATATATATATATATATATATAGTCTGAGTGCACAGGTATACGTACGAGAAGGTTAGGGTGGGGGCGACGAATACTTCTAGATTCTCTTTGATTCGGCCCAGAAGTCTCGCTGTGAGGCTGTTAGAGCTATGATAGACGAGGTGACTGAGGTTTAATCGATGTACGAAAGTGCCGAGATTCAATTTGTTCTTCCGTGCACCAATTGGCGGACTGATGGTTTCCGTGAACCTCATGAAGGAGACCCCGGAGTCTACTCGAGGCCTTTCATAGAGGGGTGCGATAGCAGCGGAGTACCATTGGCGTGATACCAAACAGCAGGCATAGAGGGTCTGTTGGCGATCGAGCTCATTCCCGTCGACGTAGGAAATGATCTGCACAACGACTTCCGTGGGAAGATGAATATGGTGAGAGGTTTGCATCGGGGGCGTTCAGATCGCTGATTTCCATGGTAAGGTTGTCTGGACTCTGAAGCCGATCTTTGTGGTGCAAGTGGAGTCAGTGTGGGAGAGACTAAATAAATAGTATGGCATTCTTTTTTTTCTTTTAGGTTGCGAGTGGGAGCAAATGATATGATATCATGGGGGTCGGTGGCCGATAAGGAGATAAATTGCCGACAAGTCGTGACCACTTCTCTAGCTTTACTCCGAGTAAACAATACCTGGACTCCTCTGCATCTCTCATCAGCTTTTGTTTCCCACTCCTTCAACCCATATTTTCTCCCTTCCCTCCTCGTTATCCCTTTATTTCCTGTTCAGAATGTGGCCTCAAGGACTTTGTCGGTCCTTCGGTCTGCTTCATCGCGCGGCTACTCGTTCGTTCTTAGAGACCGGTGCCGGTCGCCGATTCATTCAAACGACAGCCACCTCCCCGCCTCGGGTCCCAGACTTTGCCTTCGCCTTCGAGTAGGTATACTATGCCTCCGAGCCCTGCCTCAGCTTCAATATCTAATTGTGTGACTAGCATCGACGGTGTCCTTCTCAGATCCTCCAAACCCATCCCCGGCGCTGCGGAGTCATTAGCTCTCCTCAAGGACCAAGGAATTCCCTTCATTCTCTTGACAAATGGCGGGGGCAAACATGAGACGGAGAGAGTGGCCGAAATCAGTGAGAAACTTCAGTTGCCATTGGACCCCTCGGTGATCGTCCAGAGCCATTCCCCATTTGCGGAGCTCGTACGCGGACCGGATGAGCAGAGTTCTCTCGAAAACAAGTGCGTGCTAGTAGTCGGGGGTGATGGCGACCGCTGTCGACAAGTTGCAGAGAGGTACGGTATTTGCATGCACCAGAATAACATTAGCGATAAGGCGCAATTTTGACCTAAGCCCCAGGTACGGCTTTAAAAACGTGATCACACCCGGTGATATCATCATGGCCAACCCGACCATTTGGCCTTTCTCGAATGTGTTCAAGGACTACTATAGATCATTCGCCAGACCACTCCCCAACCCCCAAGATCCTAAGGATCCGACCAAGGGCCTCAAGGTTGACGCCATCTTCGTTTACAATGACCCCCGTGACTGGGCTCTAGATGCGCAAATAATTATGGATTTCCTACTTTCGTCGCAGGGTGTCCTCGGTACTCTCTCAGAGAAGAATGGACAGTCAGACTTGCCGAACCGGGGTTACCAGCAAGATGGGCAGCCACCTCTCTACTTCTCGAATCCCGATCTGTGGTGGGCTGCAGCCTACCATCTGCCGCGCCTCGGCCAGGGTGGATTCCGGGAAGCGTTGGAAGGTACCTGGGCTGCAACGACTGGTGGCCCGAGCAAAGGCGTTGAACTAAAGAAGACGGTTATCGGAAAACCGTACCAGGGAACTTATGAATTTGCAGAGAATCAGCTCCTGCGGAACCGCTCCCGCGTTTTTGGTGCAGAGGCCAACATACCTCTACGGAACGTATACATGATCGGAGACAACCCCGAATCCGATATTCAGGGCGCCAATACATATAGGAGTCCTCATGGCAGCAATTGGCATTCGCTTCTCGTGCGGACTGGAGTCTACAGTGGAGGGGAACCTACATGGACACCAGATTCCATCCACGACAATGTCAAGAAGGCTGTCGAGTATGGCTTGAAGACCTCTAAATGGTAGGTTTAGAAACATCATGTAGAGGTGGTCATGCTTTCGCGAACCATTACCTACAGACTAATGCTGCAGCAGTAGAAGCTTTAGCATATAGACAAGATCGGCAGCTGTTCCTCCTTAAACTCACCTTGAAACTTTTCATGCTGCTGAATGTATAGAGATACTATACTAATTTCATCCGTTCAATGATCTTTCTCTAATAAGATTCGAAGACATTGGAGCTCCTATCCTCAGCTTTAGTTCGGCCGTTCGATTAACTAGACAAATGCGCGGGATTGCCTTTCACATACTGCTCGCGCATAAGACTTCGAAATTAGATACAACTTCAAGCATTAGGGCTAAATCTCTCCAGCGACGTCCACTACTTACTAGCCGCTAGCCTTACTCCGCAGCTCGGGGACCACCGCTGAGCGCACAACTAAGTGAGTGCCTGAGGTGTAAACATGGCGGTCCGAATCATGTGACACAGCCCCTCATAGGGCTTAGGGCTGCCTCCATGCGGGTGGGGTGAGTCAAAGTATTGATTGATTGAAGGTGCAAAGCTCACGCCGTCATCGGTTTGATTGTTGACTTCCCCTTATCGCCTTCTTTCTTAAAGAACTATTCGCGCAACTAACCATGGCGGACTCCGAATTGCCCACTCGCCCTAAGCCCGAGGAGACCCCCGCCGCAGCCCCCGCGGAGGGTGCGGAGCAGAGCAAGAGCGCCAGCAAGAACGCTGCGAAGAAGGCCGCAAAGGAGAAGGCCAAGGCCGAGAAAGCTGCTGCGCGCGCCGCCCAGGAGAAGGCTCAGGCAGCTGCCGCCGAGGCCAACGACACCGCAAAGGATCTCTACGGCAATATCCCCGAATCTGAAGATGTCCTCCCCACCACAAAGTTCAATGATATCACCGACGACCAGTACGAGAAGGAGATCACCGTGGTCGCTCGTGTGGACAATGCCCGTGTTCAGAGTGCTAAGCTGGCCTTCCTGATGCTCAGACAGCAGGGCAAAAAGGTGCAGGCTGTTATTGCCGCTGCGGAGCCTATCTCGAGACAGATGGTCAAGTACACCGGTGGATTGAACGTCAACTCCATTGTGCAGGTTACTGGTGTCGTCAAGAAGCCCCAGGTTCCCATTGCCTCGGCTACTCTCAGTAACCATGAACTGCACATCCGCAAGGTCTACATGATTGCTGAGGCCGCTCAACAGCTTCCTATGCAGGTCAAGGATGCCGAGAGACCGCCTCCGGAGACCACCGAGGAAGGCAATGAGGTTGACGCTGATGGTGTCCCCATCGTCACTCTTAAGACCCGTCTCGACAACCGTGTCCTCGATCTGCAGACCGAGACTAGCCAGGCTATTACCTGGATTTCCAGCGGCGTTGCAGAGCTGTTCGCAGAGTACATGATCAAGAGCGGCTCGCGGTGGATCTTCACACCTAAGCTGGTTTCTTCCGCTACGGAAGGTGGTAGCAATGTTTTCGAGGTCAAGTACTTCAAGAGGAACGGATACTTGGCACAGAGCCCGCAGCTGTACAAGCAGATGTGTATCGCCGGTGACATGGAAAACGTATTCGAGATTGCTCCTGTTTTCCGTGCGGAGGACAGCAACACCCACAGACATTTGACTGAGGTAAGGCGGCAACAACCCCTGACATGACTCGTCTTAACATAGCTAACTGAGTTTATTCTAGTTCTCCGGTCTTGATTTCGAGAAGACCTTCCACAGCCACTACCACGAGGTCTTGGATTTCGCTGAAGACCTCCTCGTCTTCATTCTTACCCAGCTCAAGGAGCGCTACAAGGATCAGATCGCTGTTATCCAGAAGTCCTACCCCAAGGCTGGCGACTTCAAGCTCCCCAAGGATGGCAAGGCCCTGCGCTTGAACTACATGGACGGTGTCGCTCTGTTGAAGGAGGCTGGTGTCGACGTCTCCGAGCAGGAGCGATTCGAGAACGACTTCAGCACTGCCATGGAGAAGCAGCTTGGCCAGATCATTCGCGAGAAGTACGACACTGATTTCTACGTCCTGGACAAGTTCCCCATGGCCGTGCGCCCCTTCTACACCAAGGCCGACCCCAAGGATGCCCGCTTCTCCAACTCATATGACTTCTTCATGCGTGGTGAGGAGATCATGTCCGGTGCCCAGCGTATTCACGACGTCAACGAGCTGATGGAGTCGATGCGCGCCAAGGGCATCAACCCCGACCAGGAGGGCTTCGAGGACTACCTGAATGCTTTCCGTCAAGGTTGCCCTCCCCACGCCGGTGGTGGTCTTGGTCTGAACCGTATTGTCATGTTCTTCCTGGGTCTGCCCAACGTTCGTTTGGCGACCTTGTTCCCTCGTGACCCCCAGCGTCTGCGCCCATAAGCGTTCTAGTTCGGGTGGAAACAGGGTTGGTATAGACGATCAAGAGTACTTTATACCTGCATGAGATAAAAAAAAAAAAAACCAAAAGATAATGGGATCATGAGACCGACATGTTATATTAGCACATTCCACGCTGCAAAATACGTTTGTGTAGATGGTAAAAGAAGAAGTAAATTAAATCCATTGAAATACATATATATTTAGAGGTGGCCCAAGCTCCCTGTGGGACCTCCCAAACATCTTTTTTAGTCCGCCGAGCAGTCCAGGAACATCTTCAAAAATACCCTCCTCCCCCATTCTCACCAAAGGCCATGTCCAGCATACCCGATAAGCGCAAACAACCCAGTTCTCTGACTGGCGGGACCCCTTACGCGAAGCGATCTCGTCCTTCTTACGCAGACGAAGAAGATGAAGACGAGATGACACCAACCGTAACTCCGTACGAACGTCCTCGGAACCACCCGATCTACGGACAGAAGAGCGCTTTCCCCGGTCTCGACACCGCCGGTGACGATGAATTATTCTACGGTCCAGCAGAGGACGGCATGGAATATCTTCGCATGGTCCGGTAAGCTCAGATTAATCCTTCTTTGCTTGATTATAACTGTACCTTTTTGTTGCCTTTCCGCTTGCTAAACGCCTGCGTGTATTTGCTTATCTGCAGCCCGCGATGAATGCGATTCGATTCTATTTCGATTCTGGAGCTAATGCTGGCCATACTTTGAAATAATAGGTCAGAGGCTAATTCACTACCTTTCTTGTTTACCGCGCCTCAACCGACAGATCCGCCCGTCGAGGAAACCAAACAAAGTGAAGCCGAACAGGACCTAAACGAACCTCAACCCGCGGAAGAGAAGAAGATGAAGAAGACAGATATCGCCCAGATAGGCTTCTACGTGGATGGGGTATATGTTGCGGCTCCCTCAACTACTCCGAAGGAACAACCGGATACCACCGAACCAGCGCAATCAGATGCGCAATCGAGCTATTACAACCTTCTACACCACCGGTTCTTGCTCCTCCGGTCTATACTAAAATGTACGCCACCGTCAACGGCTATAGCGGCGCTAGATGAGTCGCATCCGATAAGTCTGCCGCGACGCTCGAGAGACGCGCGCAAGGAGTGGCGGCGGCTGTTGTTGGTGGCGGACCCGCAGACGGTGCAGTTAGCGTGTATGGATATGGATAGTGTGCTGGGGGTGCTGGAAGTGATGGCGAAGCTAATGTCGGAGAATATAAGGAGTGGAGATGCGGAGCGTGTTCGACGGATCGGTGCTTGGGCTTGGGGTTTACTGGGCAAGTGTCGCGATGTTGGGCAGTTGGCGTCTGAGGAAGTGGGTGAGATTCGGGACTTGGGAAAGCGTGCTGCGAAGATCTTGCGGAAAATGCGGGAGGAAGATGAGAAGAAGCGCTCGGCTGGAGCCGATGGGAACCTGTCGAGTGAAGAATCGGATGATGAGAATCCAGCTGATGATCAGCCTCGTGCGGAGGAAGAAACGAAAGAGAATGTGGAGGCTCCCTGTGATCCTCCTGGCGAATCTCTCGACCACGACATGCCGGACGTGGAACAAGAGCCTCCCGCCGAAGACTTAGAAATGGCTAAAGCCCGGCTACAGGCTAAAATTGAGCAAGGCGATGAATCTAAATCGACTGAACCCGAGGCTCAGGAAGACGAGTCCAAGACTGAGGATAATGCCGCCGATGTCGCCATGCAAACCCGGGCCATGCTGGATATGATCATTACGGTTGTCGGAGAGTACTATGGCCAGCGCGATTTACTTTTGGCCAGAGAACCCTGGAACGAGTCGACGACTTTGTTTTGAAAAGTTGATTATCCTTGTCCATAATCCCTGAAGTACTTACTAGTCGGATGCTTGGTTCCTGGCCGACGATCATTTAATCAGCGCTTATCAGTGGAAGGTGAAACAAACTGCATAAATAAGATACCCCAATCAATCGCCCTTCACTGTTGAAAATGGGAATAAATCCATAATACATACAAACCATTGTGTTCAGTAACAGTAAATCAAGCATATTGTCTTGACGAGTCAGTAAAACGGTGAGCCTTGCGTCATTACCGGTTAGGCACAAATAAGTTAAGAACCGGGGACTGACAAGCTTATCAGTCATGCTCCCCGACTTTACTTTCAACCTCCCTCATTCCCCCCCCCCCCCCCAAACCACATCATCCACCACCGCCAATCCATGGCGACAATCTCCTCCCAATCCATGAATCCCTCACAAACACCCACTCCTTAACCAACAAACAAAGAACCCCAAGAAAAGAAGAAGAAGAAGAAGAAGAAGTAAAAAGAAAAAAAAAAAGGAACCTCCCAACCCCATGACCCCCTAAAAACCAAAAAAAGAAAAACAACAACAACAATGTCCCCAAACCTCGAAATCACAATCCCAACAACCAGTCTCTCCCCAACCTCACCCCCGTACACAGTCTACAACCTAACACTCCGCCTCCCACTTCGCTCCTTCACGATCTCCAAACGCTACTCAGACTTCCTCGCCTTCCACAAAACCCTGGTAACACAAACCAACGCCGACCCACCGGCACCCCTACCGTCAAAGACCTGGTTCAAAAACACCGTCTCAAACGCCTCTCTCCGCGAAGACCGCCGCCAAGCCCTAGAAGCTTATCTCCAGGCCATAAACAACGCCGAAGATGCCCGATGGCGCAACTCGCCCGCCTGGCGCGCGTTCCTGAATCTGCCGTCGGCCGCGAACACTTCGCATACCTCGACGAGACTTCATGCGGCGATTACGGACCCCGGGAGTAGTGGCGCGGGCGGGCCGAATAATCCTATCTCGGATCCGACGCTGTGGTTGGATGTGTATCGCGATATGAAGTCGCATTTGCATGATGCGAGGTTGCATTTGACGCGGCGGGATCAGGAGACGACGCCGCAGAAGCAGCATGAGAGTTCGGCGCGCGCGAAGAGTAGTCTTGTGAGGGCGGGGAGTTTGATTGCGGCGTTGGAGGAAGGGTTGAAGGTTATGGGAGAGACGGCGAATCGTGCGCAGAGTCCTGGTGGGAGGGGAAGGGGTAGTTCGTTGGGGGATGGGGAGTTGCGGCGGAGGAAGGATCTTCTTATTAATGCGCGGAAGGAGAAGGATGGGTTGGAGGATTTGTTGAATGCTATGGCGGCTAAGAGTCGGGTGGATAATGCGGTAGCTTCAGCGCAGGATAAGGAGGCGCTGGTTGGGAGTGCGAGTAGGAAGCCCGCGAGGTCGGGGAGGGTTTTGGGGAAGGAGACCGAGAGGACGCGGGAACTGGATAACCAGGGAGTGCTTCAGTTGCAGAGGCAGACTATGGAAGACCAGGATCAGAGTGTGGAGGAGTTGTTGAAGATTATACGAAGGCAGAAGGAATTGGGCATTGCTATCAATGAGGAGGTGGAGATTCAGAACGCCCTTCTGTCGATAGCTAATGAGGATGCTGAACGGTATGTGGTTGTTTTGGTTTCCCTTCTACGGTTGGATTTCTCATTCTTTGACTAATGATTTGGACAGGGTAAACCGTAAAATCGATATTGGGAAGAAGAGGATAGGGAAGATATCCTAGTCGGGTCTATGCCCCTGTATCATTTTGTACCATTTGGAGCGTTCTACAGGCATCCTACGCTTTGGCCTGGTTGGTCTACTCTAGCGAGCATGGGATTTGAAAGGGGAGTTATGGCATTATTATAATGATATCGTTTACTTGTCATATCGGTTGTCGTCCAGCCCAATCTGGAACCACCTGCTCAACATTCATTTTGCGGACATGAACTGTAAACCACATTTAGTCTAAGTCATTCTTTCATGTTAATGAGACTTACTTCTTTGGCCTCCGTATCGGTAACTCTAGATTGATCCGACTCGCGCTGGGTGACAAGTCCCAGCTTGCTTCGTCGAATAAGCCACCACAGCTCTTGTCGATCTCCTCCAAGCTTCTCCTGCAACAACTTATCTTTAAGCTGGCTCAGGAAGTCATTGTACGAGGTAGGCTCTTCGTAAGATACCAACTCATCACGCATCATTCCCAGCGCTTCAATGACCCGGTCGTAGTTAGCATCACCGAGACTGTGTTTGATTTGATCTTCAACGATGGTCATCATCTGCTTTGTAGCGTCTTTGATGGCCTCAATATTCTCGGCTTGTGCAAGAGTCTGCTTGAACTCGGGAATGGCATTGTTGGGAGATATCTTGGCGCGCTTTTCGTGATGAAGCAGGGCGTCGACGTCGAGTCCAGAGAGCGGCTTTTCGGCTTCGCGAGTGCGCTTGCGGCCCTTCGCTTTGGGAGGAACTGGTAACAGAATTAGCAGCCTGACAGATTTGGTTGTGGGGGAATGTCCAACCCTTCTTAACATCGGCTATCTCGATCAACTTCTCTAGGTGTTTCTGCGATTTCTGGATGAGATCCTCTCGCGGATGTGAGAATTTTGTCAGTCTCTCTGAGGGAGGAGGTATGGGCTGGTCAGGATGTATAGCCCGAGCACGGATGGCGGCGTCAATCCGGTGCAAAACAGGCGAGTACGAGTCGTCGATAGGGAAGGTCTCCACTGGGTTCCTGGTTTGTCAACAAGATATTTGGAATCTTTTGAGGCAAAAAACCTACCCATCTTCATCTGTGTCGACAAGCTCCATACTATTCACGTACTTGCCCATCACATCGAGTAAATCGCCATTAGGAAGATTCTGATGTTGCGTCACAACCTTTCCAGAAACAGTAATCACCTTATCCAGAGGAGGGAAGCGATACGTTCGGACATCTTCCGCGAATGGTAGCTGGACTTCGAGGAGGCACTCGTAATCGGGCTCGATCGAGGGCGCGAGCAAGACTATAATTGGTGGCTTGTTCTCTTTCATAACTAGACGAGCAACAGCATAGCATTCTAGCTCAAAAAGCGCGTGTATAAAGGATGAAAGGGCAAGAGCTGCTTTGTCATTGGCACGTTGTGCGATTATGATGTTTGTGTTGGACATGTGCATATAACGTTGATACTATTCTTGTGTCTTAGCGCATGCACCAAGGCGACTTCAGCAAGACATACCTGATCTGTTTGGATGAAGCCCATCAACTCCAACCCTGCGAATGTATCGAGTATCGTGATGTTCTCATCAGTTTCGCTAATGTGAACTGCTGTCCGTCCATACTCATATCCTTTGGCGAGGTCATCTCGTTCGATGTCGATTTTCCCACCCGGTGCACTTTTGTCTTCAACTTGATATGTTCTCATGGTCCTCACAGTTGTGAGTCCAGCATCACCAGACTGGCTCCCTTTTTGGGCGGCAGCAGCCTCAGATGAATCCGCCTCTTCCTGTCCAGCTTCAGGCTCTGAGCGCAGGACGAAAGAACTTGCGGTCGGCGGCTTGGCCGGGTAAGTCCGATAGTACCTTTCGACAGGAATGCGGAGAGCAGAGTCATACTCCTCTGGGTTACCTAGTTGGAGATATCCTTTGAAGCTTGCCATTGACCTAACAGACTTGACACGGGGAATGTCCAGTTCAGCCACAGCCTGCTCGAATGTTCCATAGACTCCATCACAATCTTCCACGAGGGTACGCAAGAGTGTTTCATTTTCGGCCTGTTTTGATCATTAGATAAGAATCAAGCTACGCGAGAGATATCGTTACCTTGCGAGGGTCTTTGTCTTCTTCTTTGTAACCATACTCAGGGTCATCGAAATCAATCCCCCTGCTTGAAGTTAGCTTTTGTTTCGTTGCTGTTTTGTAGCAAATCACTGACATAACAACAAGTTCGATGTTATCCTCCTTGACCTTTTTCACTATCTCGTCCAGGTCCTCATCGCTCATGCGCCCCTGTCCGTTGGTGACCAAGACGATCTTGCGCTTGTATTTCAACTTCTTGCAATGAGTGACGATCATCTGAATTGCCAAGATAATAGCAGAAATAGCTAGAGAACAAAGTTTAGTAAGTAGATAATAGACCCTAGTGGTTTACAACAACCTTACCGTCTCCCTTGTCCGTTTTGCTTGGTTTCAATTCATCCTCTAGTTTTCGAATGTCTGGCATAAGAAACCTTGACGTCCTCGTCAGTTTGGCACACGAGCCAATCTATCATATCATGAAAAGCATACTGTTTGATGTTTGACAGAACTGAGATGTTAGAGAAATGCAAGTCATCTTCGAGTTCGTTGGACGTCTCTATTTTTTGATCAGTGTATGAACCGCATACAATATTCAGAAGTATACACACCAACTGTCCTGAGTCCGATCACACCCATCATGGCAGTTTTACGGCCAGTGGCCACCTTATTTAGAATTGAGCAAGTTATATAACAAATAAAGCTCCATTGCGGCGGATGGCACTCACTGTCCCTGTAATGCGGTCCCAGACATACTGCATGGCCCATTCAAAATCAGTCACTGAACGGCCATTGCGACATTCTGCCATGGACCTCCCAACGTCCACAATATACACAGTTGCTTCCTTGTCCGCCATTGTGAATTTGGTGCGGTCTAAATCATGAGACTACCCAAGAAAAGTCGACATTTAAACTAGATGTATAAGGCACAAGGCACCTTCCGCTAGGCGACACGATGGCCAGGCAGACGCGTGATATTTCCCGTTTGGGTGAAGGCGGGACGCGAAGGCACATGACATCATGGGCATGCGGAAGGTGCGTGGAAAGAACAAGTTCAGCATATAACGGTGCGTGGCATTCTGAATAAATCATCAAGTATTCAACATTGCTACATGGACAGTTAATGAGTCTTGTTTCATAATTTTATTTCATTGTACTATGTCTATAATATGGTATGATATCTCCGCTTTCTTTATCCTTTAACCCCAAGAGCAAAAACGCCGATCCTAAACCATAGGCAGTTTGGAACTGAGATCGTGACGGTCCTTATAAGCCTCGGTGATCTCTTCGAGGCATCCGGCAGCAGCGGCAAAGAAGCCCAAGAAGGTCTTGCTAGGCGCAAGGACTCGGCTCAGGTACTCGGGGTGGAACTGAACCCCGACGTACCACTTATGATCCTTCAACTCAATGACTTCCATACGCTCGCCGGCCTCGTCCTTTCCAATGAAGGACAGTCCACCCTGCTCCAGCTGGCCGATAAGCTCAGGGTTCACCTCATAACGATGGCGATGTCTCTCCCAAATCTCTTGCTTCTCCCCGTACAGCTTGCGCAAACGAGACCATTCGGTACCAGACTGGAACACAGTCGCCCGCTTTCCAAGGCGCATTGTACCACCCATCTTAGTCTTATCGATCTCAGGCATGTAGATAATAACAGGCTGCTCGCAGGTCTCGTCGAACTCGGCGCTGTCTGCCTTATCCATACCGCAGACATGTCGAGCAAACTCGACCACAGCCAATTGCATACCAAGGCAAATACCAAGGTAGGGAACGTTGTTGGTACGGGCCCATTGGGCGGCCAAAACCATACCGGTCGTACCCCTCGAACCAAAGCCACCGGGGACAAGAACCTATAAATGTCAGTATTCAGTAGACTTTGCCAGAGAGGATAAAACTTACTCCGTTGGCGGTAGTCAAGTTATGCCACGCGGAATAGTATTCCGCAGGGCTGTTTGTCTTGTGCTCATCTTCAAGATGAGTCGATTCAATCCAGATCAGATTCAACTTCTTCCGGCAATGCATGGACGCCTTTCGTGGACAATTAGCATCGACACAACGTCTACATGGTAGTTCAAACTCACATGTTCCAGCGCCTTGCTCACACTCATATATGAGTCATGCAAGCTTGTGTATTTGCCAATCAAGGCAATCGTCACAGTCTCAAGGGAATGCACTTGGTTCATAGCCAAGCCCTGCCATTCCTGCCAGATGAGCTTACCATTGTCAACAAGCTTCTGATCCTTGGGAATTGCATCGGTTTTAAGGAGTTCACTAAGAGTGCTAAGGAATCCCTGTTGCGCCAGAAGGATAGGAACCTGATATGTGGTAGAGACATTATGTACGCCAACAACCTGATTCCGTTCCACTTGGCAAGAATTGGCGATCTTTTGAATAGTTGCCTCCTCCAGGGGCGTCTCGCAGCGACATGCAATGATGTCAGGTCTGAGACCAGCA
Organism: Aspergillus caelatus; assembly: GCF_009193585.1. Lineage (NCBI taxonomy): Eukaryota > Fungi > Ascomycota > Eurotiomycetes > Eurotiales > Aspergillaceae > Aspergillus > Aspergillus caelatus. The sequence goes on from NW_022475520.1 coordinate 26,343, forward strand.
CTACGGACATCACTGATAGCCCTCTGGGTAGGCTTGGTCTTCTGCTCCGAGCCAATTAGAGGAACATAGCTGACTTGGATTTGAAGAAAGTTGTCCTTGCCAACTCGTCTTTGGAGCTGAGCCATGGCTTCAACGAATGGTGCGCTCTCGATGTCTCCAACAGTACCGCCCAACTAGAGAATGCTAAATTAGTCAAAGATGCGATCGTTCGGTGTTTCCCTGTACTCACTTCGACTGATACATGGGTTAGCAAGCCCTAACACATTATTTTCTTGGGTGTACTTACTGATACAGACATCAGGCTCCCTTCCAGACTCATCCACAGAAACCTTGGCGACCTTCTCAACCCACTACATATCACGTTAATGCACTTCCTAACTAGGTTAGGCTAAATACTAGGACGTACGTTCTGGATTTCATTCGTCAGATGGGGGACGATCTGCACCGTCTTTCCAAGGTAATCTCCACGACGCTCCTTGGTGATGACATGGTGGTAGATCTTGCCGGTAGTGATATTGTTGTCACCGCCAAGAGTAACGCCGAGATAGCGTTCATAGTTTCCAAGATCCAGATCTGTTTCTGCACCGTCGTCGCAAACGAACACTTCACCGTGTCTATTTATTGTGTCAATGAATGCAGGTATACGGGGGGATCATGTGGGACCAACTCTAGAGGCTATATCGAAATCTATTAGCTTATACGGCGATTGAGATGTTCAAGAAGTTTGTAGACACTCACGTTCATAAGACCAGCATCGATATTAAGGTAGGGGTCGATCTTGATGGAAGAGACAGTCAAACCCGCTGTCTTGAAGAGCAACCCACAGCTGGAGGCGATGATGCCCTTGCCAACGCCGGAGATGACACCTGCAGAGGGCCGTTAAAAAAAAAATGACAGAAAAACATAGATCGGAAAGCAATTACCTCCAGAAACCAGAACGTACTTCATTTTGCAGAATTTGAAAGTTAGCCCCCCTAGTAGAATACTAGGGAGGGGGGAAGAACAAAAAAAAGTGGGCGCGAATATCCGCTTTTGGTGACTCTATAGAAAAAAAAATTCATAACTTACCTAATCAATCATGTGAGCGGTGAGGCGGACAGAGAGGGACGACGGGTGCGGAAAACTAAAAGCGGAGCGTTTCCCTGTTACATCACCGACTCCCTCGGACCATCCATTGTTGATCCGAATACATACTCAACTGTTCCATTTTCCACTATGATTGACCCCCGCCCGTATCACATTCTAAGGTTAGTATTCACAGGCATGCAATCTTCCCAGAAACCTCTTGCTTATTGATCTTTCCAGCTATGGCACTTTACTCGGTGTCCAAGTGTATCAGGTACCATGATCATGCAACATCCAGCGCCATTACCAGTCTAATTCTCAACTGAATAGACCTTCGTTTCCGGGATTGTAGCCTTTAGGGCCCTTCCCAGACCTCAGTTTGCTTTGTTGCAGACAGCCACATTCCCCATTTATTTCTCTCTTCAAACGGCACTTCCAGTGCTAGTTGCTTTGACAGCCAGCAACAATGGACAGCCACTCGGCATCTCCGGACTCTTGGAGAACCCCAATACTTTCGTCCCTATGGCCACGGCTGCTGTGACCGGACTTATTAACATGGCCGTGCTTCGCCCTCTGACTGTTAACACCATGCGTGAAAGAAAGCACCAGGGTAAGATCATCAGCTTCGTGCTAACGAGAAACGCGCTGATTTAATTGCCCAGAAACCCGTGATGGCAAGAAGAGCTATGACCCTGCTCCCCACTCCAAGGAGATGGTGGCTCTTAACAAGAAGTTCGGCCGACTCCACGGCTTATCAAGCTTGATCAACCTGGTCTGTCTCGGTGCTACCATTTACTATGGTGCTGTACTTGGCAAGCGACTGGCTTAAAGGACATGCCTTTGGGCGATTTGAGCTGGCAATGTATACTTCAGTGCGCCATAAGATGTTGCTCTAGCCTCAATTTTTATTGTAAATAGAGTGATTCAGTCTCATAAGATTTGAGGCGATGCAAATATGTCCAATTGATGCTTTATTATTCCCGTATCAACACGTACCCTACAGCTTAGTTACAATTATAGAGTGTCTCTAGCAGCTAAAATGGTCCACACACGCACAGGAGAGAGAGAAAAAGAGATTTTCTCAGTCTCTCTCTTTTTACCAACAGTTGCATGAGAACAACGGCTAATATATTGTAGACCGGGTTACTAGAGGACAGCCCAGAGACCAAGATAAACCTTGAGCCTGAAACAAGCCCTAAGTACCCAAATAGGTTAGCGCAGTATCACCGGCCTAAACGTAGCCATGCTAAAGAAAGCTACATTCAAGATAGGTTAAACTCACCGAACGTCAAGATAGCCAACTCACACCCATGATAACGAGCACGGAGCAAAAGTGACATGTTCCAGCCTCATTCTGAATGGACCTGGCCCCCAATCAATCTCGGGCTTTGGCCCTTTCAATCTTAACTCCTTAAGTACAATTAGCATAGCCAAGACCTCCAGGTCAGTCCGGGTGCCCAATAACATTCGTCGGTACCTGCGTAGCCCGTACTAGCCTAGAAAATCTGGAGTCAGCCTCCTATTGCTACTCCCACTAGTCGTACTTGGGGGTTCTTAATGCTCGAGCTATCGTTACTTTTTGCATCTACTAGCCTGTGCTCTGATTGGCCCGCTCGCAAATGACATCATAAGAAAAGTGACTAACGTTTTATGGTTTAGCCTGTTGTATTAAGCCGTCCAATGAAAAGTCGATATCAAGATTTGATACTGTAGATGGCAGATGAACCAAACATTCATGGATTTTTTAGTGAAATTGTCAGGCTATGAATAGATTTTCTTTTAGTCCTTTGTCAATGGGAAGAGGGGTATAAATAAGAGTAAAAGGAGGGAGGTGATGGTGTTCAAGCAGAGTCTTTCGTTCTTCAAGTCACTCTTTCATCTTCAATTCAAGTCATATATATATATACATACTATTTCATTTGTGGAGCTCTTGAATACCATCTATTGAACTTTATCTTTCTTATATACAACAGTCCCTCTTTATAATCGTGAGTTATACTTCTCCTGGTCTTCGGCGTGTATGGTTGAAGCTAATGAAATATCAATCATAGAACATGGGTCTTTCGTACGAAGCGATCGTCGTCATCGTCCTCATTGGCTGCATCGCTGCTGTCCTTATCGGTTATTCCGTACATTCTCTCGCAACCAACGGGTTCCAGGATGATGAACAAAAGCTTGAAATACCATATGAACAAAAGAAATATATGCGGGAACACCGGCTACGCAACATACACTGGCTCGCTCGGGAGGCCCGTGGTGGAAGAGGTGATCGAGACGTTGAATCGGCCTTTTCTATTAGCGAGGAACATCGTGGTTGAGTTGGTAGTGGTGTAATAAATGGATCATTTCTTTTCACAAGACTGTTTGCCTTATGTGAAGCTCGGGAGAGAGCATCACTGCATTCGCGCTGTGGGGGATGCCGTGGCTTGGTTAGCCAAGCACTTTTACACTCCGGGTTTGCCGCAGAAGTCATGAACTTACGACGTCAAAAGTTCTTGTCGATCAAATCAAAAGCATGTCCTGGTGACTTGCATACATAGGAACATGGTCTTGCCTGCTCTTTAATTGGATAATGGCCGCGGTAATATTATGGGCATTTGCTATTGTACAGTACTAGCACAGATATACAAACCGATCTGCAACCGTTTGGTCAAGGGAAAATGGTCAATTGAATGAGTGTACAGGACGCGATGGAGTATTTAAGTTCAAATAAGCACAAGCATGAAGTAAGCAGTGATCTGCTCTTTGAATATATTCTATACCTCTACAACAGCCTTCCCTTCTCCTCTAAGCTCCAAGTGACGTCTATCATCAGGTCTTCATTTCCATCTCCGGCATTTCAGAAGCCCTACACAAACCGACATACTCTTCCTATGGAACTATCTCAAATTGACGCCCTAACAATCTTAGCTTCGGTCATGCTTACATGGGACCAGGCTTTCATCAGAGCAGGATTAATCACGAGAATAAATCCTTCTAGGAAGGACTCGCTTAGAGCAAAGCTTGGAGAGATTTTGTCGACTGTGATTTCTTCCTATTCACAATAGATCAATAGTCAGCTGAATGACAGAGTATTTACATTATCAAAGGGGACTCTGGTCACTCTAGGTTCCAGTATAAACTTGGAATATTTCAACAGTCGATCTGTGCCAATAAACTTCGGCAATATCACGCGTCCTAATTCTCCCTATTTCAAGCTTTTAGACAGCAGTGATAACAGGTAGATAACTAACCGGATTGAACACCCATAATCAAGCCGCTGTGCACTTACAGTCTTTACCACAGTGTCTATTCTAATCTTTGGTATACAGTGAGTTCCTTCCGATATCCTGAGAGCCAGGTGGTCGGGGATTAGATATAATATCACCCTAGCTTAATTCTACACGAGTTTATTGCATTTGGTTGTCTTTATGCGGGCGAGCGTGTGGACGCCTGCGCTAGCCAGTATACAAGAATAGTCAAACAGCCTCAGACCATATCATCTGCTATCCCACAATAAGTACCATTTTGCAGATCAGCAGTCGCTCTTGATGATTTACCTACCGCAAATATGATTAGTTCTATGTGTTATACCTATATAGATATATATTCTCGATCACAATGAAGTATACAAAAAATAAGAGATCTCTGCTTGGGAACTTAATAATTACTTGAAGCGACATGTAAAAGTCATTGACTATGCCATTATTATAATGTTTCTCGCCAGCTATCATGCCTCATATTCGTTCTTTGCTTAACGCCGAGATACCGCTGAAGAGCAAGATTGCTACAGTATGCATTGAAACAAACTGACAGTGCGATTAGAGCTTAAATGAGAGGGCTAGCTGTTCAGCACATAAGACCATGCTGTCATTGCAGATGGGTATGTAGCAGAGAGACATGAGGGTAAAAAAACTTGCTCAACATAATCGCAGTTCTTCGAAGGCTGATCTGCAGGGGATTGACTGGATCCATAAGTAGTGTGACCAAGGGCTTATAAGGACCAAGAGATGTGGGACGAGTACAACGTTCTCTCAGAGAGCTAAGTTATAAAGTCAAAGTAATCCCAGCTGTTATACGCTTAATACTTTGCCTACACTTGAAATATCTACCCCTATAAATAACTCTTCCCCCCCCCCCCCCAACCGGCCAACCTTGTTATCTGCGGGTTCTTTCCTACTAGCCTTCTTTTTCAATATATACCTTTTTTCTTTTAAATATTCATCGAAATCCTTTTCTATGAGCTTCCATCTCTTTACCAACACCACCCCCGTCACAATGAAGTTTCTAACCCTTATTGCCATGTTTCTTGTCGGCCTTGTTGCTCCTGTTGCCATCCCCCTCCCATTCAAAAACAAGAATCTACTGTCTAGAACAGGCCAGAGTGAGCCACATCTCTATGGCCGTCAATGTATACCCCGAATGTACTAACAGCATCTACACCACAGGCTCTCCTCGAATTTCTCACCGTGGATTTGTGAAGCCCCGAAAGATCACCAAATGCCGCGCCAATGTCGACTGCTCCCCAGGAGTCTGTTACGACGGCATCTGCCTCAATTCAGATAAGTATGGCCCCGGAGTGGTCATACAACCTGGATCAGACCCTCGATGCCGCAACAACACCGATTGTAACCCGGGCACATGTTCCCAAGGCATCTGTATCGCTCCTGTTTAGCTTGCGTCTTGTGATACTGGGGGATGCTTCAGAACCTCGTTGCTGATGCTGCGCTGGACGCTGCTGACATGGCATATACACTGCCTACAACGTGGAGACCTCAATTGCCCGGGTCGTGCTGGGTTTCTCCTGGTAGGTTCTCATAGTTCCGATCAAGCTTTCGAACATTCCCGCTAATCACTTATATGCAGGGTGAGCATGTTGACCTAGTTTTTTTGATCTTGGCGCTGGCGCTATGGTGGTCATCGGGCCTAGTCTAGGTTGTTGGGGGCCAAGGACTTAAGGATTCTGTCCTGCGGCTGTTTGTATCATACCTGTGAAGGCGTTTGTGGTTTTGCTGCTTTTAGGTTCTATTTTTCTAATCTCTGGAGATAGGAAAAGAATCAGTTTTCCACATAATGTATCCTGCTTGATAGGTAAGTATATTTCATTATAGAGCAGGTAGCGAGAGACACAAACAGGATCTGGAATATATCAAAGTAATAAGTAGGTCTAGGGATTTATTCAGAAACAGTATATCGCAGAGGTTAACTTTTGGGTTCTAGATATGGATATTTCGTTGTTCTCTGTTGACTATAAATTTTGTCCATAATAGCATAGGGTTACCTAGTTAGGTATGGTGTACGGAGTATATAGTACTTCTTGCCTCAGGCAGATATATAGCTGGCCCAAATGAACATTTAAGGCTAGGACTATGTTTGTTCTATTGGCATCTCTACTATCAGATAGCATGCAATCTCCAAAATGCAAGCCCAATCCCGAGCATAGGGTATCATATTCACAAACTCATGAAGTCCGCCCCAAATCTTAACTCCGTATCGTGACTGTAGGGTATAGATCAAGACGCTGCCTCTTCAATGAGGTACTTTCGAACCGCGCCCTTCAACATACTAATTCGTCTCTGAGTGTGTATGAAGACCTCCCGATACATCTCTAAACTCTGTTGCACAACCTCTGTTCGCGACTTAGACCCGGCGCAGATCTCTCGCATCCGAAGCTCCATCTCTTTGCGAAGAAAGGGCTTACTGAGAGAGGGGCTATCTGGAAGTCCGGCGACGACATTGTCATAACCCTCTACCAGCGCGACGCCGAGGCGAGTTGGGATGAGTTCCTTGACTGCGTTGCGCCCACTTCCACGCGAATGAACAGCAACGTACTCTCGCTCCTTGATCTTGGCGATATGTTCCGCCATAGTGGCATCGGTGCCGATTCCGTTGGCATCCATGAGCCCGATAAGTTCAGGCTCGGTTAGGTAGTTCGGTGGTGTTGTCTTGCCGTCAAATATATTGGCTTCAGTAGGCTCAAATAGTTCTCCCATCTGGAAACTAGGTAGCTGTTGGCTACTCTCCCATTTGTCATAGACATATACGTCAAGATAGTTCCTCTCTAAGACGATGAGCCCTTTGGCATGGAATATCTCGTCACCGTATTGGATCTCGACTTCTGATGTTTGACCCTTTGCGTCTTCGGAACAGCATGCTAAGAATCGTCGGACAACAAACTCGTAGACTTTCTTTTCATCGGCGCTCAACGCGGTTGGCGAAACCCAGCAGACAGGGTGAATGGGCGGATGTGCGCGATCATTGTGACGGCCCGCTCTGGGGGTCCTATATCCGCCATCGATAAGACTAGGGCATCGAGTTAGCTAATGTAGTGAAAAGTTACGGTCGTAGAACGTACCCTCGGGCGTACTGGCCCCAGTTTGCGTCAGGGAGTTGTTTTTCAATTAATTTCTTCAGATCGATGCCTTTGTCGAACTGGTCTGTTTCTGTACGCGGGTAACTGATGAACCCTTTAGTATAAAGAGCTTCTGCGACCTGGAATCGGTAAGTACCTATACGGTTGATCCGGGAACTATCCTCACCTTCATGATTTTCTGACTGTCCATGCGAAGATACCTGCTACCCATCATTTGCAGGTCTACTGTTGTCAACGGTAGGGGCCTCCACTTGCTGGTGGGCTTCTGATTAACTTTGGTAACTTTGGCCTTTTTAGCCATGAGACAACGCTCAAGCATCACCGTCACTGCAGCCCTATCGAAAAGGTGTACCCTTCTCCAGAGAAAGTTCACTTTGATACCGTCGCGGGTATGCATCACCTTGATGCCCCAGAAATTTTCAGGTTTGAAGTTTTTCACTCGTAGATAGCGGTCAACAACGAACCCCAGTGTAGGAAACTGACAAGATCCTGCTGAAAATCAGAGTTTGACAAACGAAAGATTTGGATAACACAGCATACCATAGCTGATGATCTTCTCGCTCAGAGCCTCTGACATATGCTTGAGTTGTAGAGTTTGCAAGCGAGTGAACGCGGCACCGATTCGAAGATCCAGCTCTATTCTGGCGGCTACTGCATTCGCTTGAAGATCGTCCAGCTCGATAAGGGATCGAGCTGCGTTGAGAACGTGACTTGAAGTATATTGTTAGAAGGTTTGTAAAGGGACACCATGAGTGATTCTACCCACGCCTTCTCAGTATTGCTGAACTTGGCCCGTTTAACAACAATTCGGGCATTCCCTTCTTTTGCTTGTTTTCGGACCTCTGTCCCGATATGTTCCCCTTCTCGATCACAGTCAGTCCAGATAAACAAAGCCTTGCAGTATTTGGCCTGCTCTTGTATATTCTTTGCAATAGCTGCTTTGTCCTGTGTTCGAGCTTAGTGCACGTTTCTCATAGACTTGTCGTACCAAATACATACGGAGTCCACGGCTATATGCACAGGAGCCTCGAATAGTGCACCAGGTGGGCATGATAGCCATCCCTTATATTGCCGTTCGAATTCTAGGGTTGTCAAGTGCCCAATAACGCTGGTCATAGTGACCGAGCAGGTGCCCCATGGGCCGCCAAAATTGAAATCGAAAACATAATTCTTCACATATCGGTTCCCACTCACGGGGATCTACGTCTACCTTAGTACATGTACCCTCACACCTAGGCAAATACCCATTCCCGAAAACTTACGGTTTGGAAGGAACCTCCAGAAAGATGTTGGCTTACAGCCTTGGCAATGGCAGGCTTCTCAGCCACACACAAGACTCTGGGAACGGTCATAACCGTGGACTCAGGTTAAAAGTAAAGTGAGATAATTTCCATTATCTAAACAAGCCCTGTTCGGTATTTGGCGGAGTACCATTGCTGGTAGGAAAGAAGCAATTAAGCCACAAAAAAGACGCGATTTCCCGCCGTTGATACATACATTTATGCCTAAGGCAACGACAGCCAGTTGGCCCAAGCTCCCTGTCCCGATGCGGTAAGCGTGAGCTCAACACTGTTGTTGTCTGTTTTGATTTCATCCGCCCACCTTCACTTCATTCACTTCCCCTTGGTTTGGTGCGATAACGATAATCCTTCACCAAAAATAAATCAAAGCTTGTTAAAATGGCGTTGCCACTCCCCGAGGTCCAGTCCGCTGTGGACTGCGCCTCATTCGATCAAACTGTGCTACCATTTCTTTCGCAATTAATTACTCTCCCCGAAAGGCTTCAGGTTGCTGCGGTAGCCAAGGATGTGGACGGTTTGAGAGAAATCTATCTCTCCACCAACCCTTTCGTTACAGCGCTTGGCTTCAGTCTAGCCCTGTCTGTACTCTTCTTCCTCTTCTCAGAGATCAATCGTAACTACTCCCAAGTTGATCGTTTCTGGCCCTTTCTGCCAGCTATATACAATGTGCATTTCGCCGTTTGGGCACGTATGTCTGATCTTCGCACTCAACACCTGGACACGATCGCTGTTATCGCTCTTCTCTGGAGTGTAAGATAATCAATGCGCTAGCCTCTAAACCCCAAACACTAATTGCGCGCAGGTCCGCCTAGCATTCAACTACTGGCGCAAAGGAGGCTACAAGATCGGCTCGGAAGACTACCGTTGGGCAATTGTGCGCTCAAAGATCAACAACCGATTCGTTTTCTTCATTTTCAACATCGTTTTCATCTCCCAGATCCAATCCCTGCTGCTGTTGCTCCTCGCGGCGCCCACCTACAACTTCCTCCTTCTCTCGCGCCTCCCTGGCGGGAAGACATTTGAGGTCCCCGACCTCGTATTCTCTCGTGTCGCCTTCTTCTTCCTTATCATCGAATACTTCGCCGATCAGCAGCAGTGGCACTTCCACTGCGCCAAACATGAATACCAGAAGACGGCGCGCATCCCTGATCAGTACAAGGGCCAATACACCCCCGAGGACCTGGAACGCGGCTTCACTGTCAGCGGCCTGTGGTCTCTGTCTCGCCACCCTAACTTCCTCGCCGAGCAGGCTATCTGGCTGACCCTGTACCTGTGGAACTGCTACCGCACCGAGTCCTATGTCCAGTGGACTGGAGTGGGTATTCTGGTTCTCCTAATGATATTCCAGGGAAGCACTCGTCTCACCGAGTCCATCAGCTCCAGCAAGTACCCTGAATACAGCGAGTACCAGGCTCGTGTTGGACGGTTCATTCCCCGCTTTTCCGCGAAGCCCAAGTACAAGGGCAAGGCTAAGAAGAAGGCCAAGAAGACTGAAAAGGCTGAGCAGTCTGGAGAAGAGGAGGACAAGAAGCACCAGTGAGGAGGTGCAAAGGTCAAATGAATGGGTTGTGTTGTGTCGATTCTATATATCGGTCATATGATACCAATGTTTTGTTCGGTCTGGGGTTTTGGTTTCACGTTGTATATTAAAAAACCTACTGTGTTGGCGTTATTCTGTCAAGGTTTTGCAAAGTAGGCTAAAGCCAAATATATTGTAAACATATTATACCAATCTTGGGTACTATACGAGTTTAAGCCTTAGCCAGTACATGCATAGAACTACCAAACATCTGCAAGACTATCGGTATAACTCCGGCCTACCAGCAGCAAGCTTGATATAATTGAAAGAAAGATGAGTCAAATGAGCTACCTACTATACAGTACAGTACACCGGATGCTTCTTATAAGAGGGAAAACGTGGAAGCGACAGATGTAGGGTAAGAGGAGAAGGAAAAGAGGACAAGAGGAAGATGAAGCGAGATATGAAGAGATCCTAGTATCTATGGCAATAAGTCGAAGGAGAAAGGGAAAAAAGGGAGGAAGAACGATCAGAGGGATTAAAAGGAGGAAAAAGAACAAAGAAAGGAGATGCTTCCGTAACGAGATAAATACAAAACCCAGATTGATATATGTCCCCTCGTCAACCGTAAACTTTCCTGTGTCTAGATAAGGAATTCAACAACGAAGTTGTCTATGGTGGGGATGGCGTTTGGTCTCTTCCGTCTTTGCCTTCGGTTGCTTCGCTTGACTGGGTGGGTTCGGGAGGTGCGATAGTGGCTCCTTTGGCACCGTCGAAGTACTTGGCGAATTCACCAGATTCAGGCCAGGGCCTGGGCCCGAGGAGTCGGATGAGGTCGTCACGGCTGAGGACTTCCTTGGCCAGAAGCTCCTCGGCGACGATGCCGACTTCCTTCTTCTTCTCGGTCAAAAGGGTGCGACATTGTTGGTATGCCTCAGCGACAATCCGACGGACTTCCGTGTCAATATCCTTGGCTGTTTCTTCGGAGAAAGGCTTGTGGAACTGATTGGGATCCTCCTCGTAGTAGATGTATTTCAGCTTAGGTGACATGCCGAATTTCGTAACCATGGCGGTTGCCATGCGAGTGACCTTGTTGAAATCGTCGCTAGCTCCGCTGGTGACGGTATCGAAGTGCAGCTCCTCACTGACACGGCCTCCAAGAGTCATAGCCATACGGTCCATGAGCTGGTTGACATTCATCAGGTAAGTATCACCGCCGGCTGGGAGATACTGGGCGTAACCCAGAGCGCCTTGCCCACGAGGAATGATAGAAACCTTCAGTAGCGGGTCAGCCCAGCGGAAATACCAGCCACAAATAGCGTGTCCAGCTTCGTGATACGCCACCGTGCGCTTCTCTTCCGGCGAGAGCACAAGGGACTTCTTCTCCAGACCACCAATGACACGTTCGATCGCCTGCTCGAAGTGCTTCATGGTGACATGATCCGCATTCACACGAGCCGCTACAGAAGTTTTAGGTTAGTAAAGGAATTCAAGACGTAACAATTACAAGGAGGCAGCTACTTACCAACTAGGGCAGCCTCGTTCACGCAGTTAGCGATGTCGGCACCAGCGAAGCCGGGGGTCAAAGCAGCGAGTCTACCGGTGAGGTATTCCATATCCTCGCTGGTAACAATCTTCTTCAGATGGACGCGGAAAATCTGCTTGCGGCCATCCATGGTAGGACGGTCGATAGCGATATGCCGGTCGAAACGTCCCGGCCGCATCAGAGCCTTGTCCAGAACATCTGGTCTGTTTGTACCAGCCAAGACAACCACTTGTTCAGAGGTGTTGAAACCATCCATCTCAGTAAGAATCTGGTTCAGCGTGCTCTCACGCTCGTCATTTCCACCACCAAAGCTTTGCTTTGCTCTCGATTTACCGATGGCATCGATCTCATCAATGAAGATGATGCAAGGCGTGTTCTTACGAGCATTGGCAAAGAGGTCACGGACACGGGAAGGTCCAACACCAACGAACATCTCAACGAACTCCGAACCACTGACGCTAAAGAACGGAACACCAGACTCACCGGCCGTTGCCTTGGCGAGCAATGTCTTACCAGTACCAGGAGGTCCAGAAAGAATGGCGCCGCGAGGAATCTTGGCACCAAGTTTCTGGAACTTTTCGGGATGTTGAAGGAAGCTGACGAATTCCATGATTTCAACCTTAGCCTCGTCCATTCCAGCCACATCAGAGAACTTGATCTTGATATCTGTCTCGTGGTTGAAACGCTTGGCACGGCTCTTTCCAATACCAAAGATACCACTTTGGCCACCGGCACCGCCAGCAGCACGTCTCGACAACCAGAAAACTGAACCAATGAGGAGGAAGGTAGGAGCAAAAGACAAGAGAGTGGCACCCCATGATACTTCTTCGGTATACGAAACGGGAATACGTTCAGAGCCAGGGATACCCAGTTCATTCTGCGCTTCATCCAATCTCCGCTCGAAGCTCTCAACCGATCCGATACTGAAGTAATAATGGAATAGGGGCTGGGTAGCCGGAGAATCAGGATAGACCCGGGAGACCGCGTCACGGTTCAGTTCAACCCGAACTCGGTTGCCGTTGATAACGGTCAGCTTGTCGACTAGACCTTTATCGAAGAAGTTGGCTCTGAACTCTTGCCATGTAATATCCTTGCTGTTTTCGCCAGGGAAGAAGCTGCGGTAGACATAGTAAGATAGAAGGGTGGTGACTAGGAACGAGGCGGGGTCAAAACGGAACTCGAAAACTCTCGCATTCGGTGGCGGTTTCCATTCATTCTTGCCCTTCCCTTGTTGTCCTTCTTGTTTCTGGCCCTGTCCATCTTCTGATTTCTCCTGGTCCCGCGTTCTTTTCTCCTCCAACTCGTTCAGTTTGGAGGCATAGTTTTCCAAGTACTTCGCCATGTAACGCGTCAAGTTCACATAGTCCATCAAAGATGTGGGTTTACCGGATTTTAAGTGTTTCTGGATGAAGTCGCGGACCTCCGGCGGTAATCCTTCGCTCATCATGATCGACCGCATATCGTCCAACATTTGGTGCTGTGACTGTGGCACCTTCGACTTCAGATGCTGTATAAATTGATCTACTGACTCCTGCTCCTGTTTGCTGAGCTTCGATTGAGGCTCCTCTGGCTTCTTTCCTTCTCCATCCTTACCGCCGCCATTCCCGGGTTGGTTCGGTGGTTGGTGTTGACCGTCATTCTCGTTCGGGGGTTTCGGACTTTGGGTAGCATATGTTCTAAGAAGGCGTGGCGTGGTGATAAGGGATGATAGTCTCGATTGTGAGATGTGCGCCGACCGTGGTCCTGCGCGATATATATAGTCTGCGGCTCTCCTCGAATATCGAGCAAGATTGCCTGGCCGTCGGAGTAAGGTGGCCATGGTCGAGGAAGGTGAGCCCGAAGGCAAGGGTTAAGTGGTGTTTCAATCGAGGTTCAAGAATAATGGCAGACTGCCGAATCCATATAAGTCCTCGTGAAGCACTAAATTGGGGGTGAAAGAGGGGAATGGAAAGCTCTTTTGGGGAAGAGCTGTATGTCGCCGTCGAGTTACTAAGTTGAGTTCCCGCCGCCTTTTGTCGGACTTTGGGTTTTTTCGTAGTTCCGCCCCCCGGTGGCTGAGTCATCGGGTTACGGCCTTACCAAAGCAGCCTGGCGGCCAGAATCCCAACGAAGGTAATGGACCTTCCAGGCCTCTTTCGTCATCGCTACTGCTCTTGAATTTACGAATAGATCAGGAGATATGCAGAGTAAAAGTTGGTCCTTTTACGGAGAATTTGGGGAATAATGTCCCTATTGATTACTCAAACTTCACAGTATATAGACAAAAATAACTCTCTTGAGTTAACTAGTACTTCAAGATATAAACATTTTACAACTTTCAAAATATATATTTCACGGTACCCTTGAACCATACTACTCGCATGTATACTACATTTCTATCCAAAGAGAAGACATTCAAGATTACTAGTAACAACCGTAACTGTGGAGCATGTACTTATATTTTCTTATCACAAAATAACTATTATGTGAATGTTACCTATACTACAGAAGGGGTAACGTAGATCCTCGGCTTCTCGTAGTTCACAATGCCCTTGGCCTTAGGCGCTGGCGGATCTTGCGGTTGTAAGAGTGGAGTAACGAGAGCCCCCATTTTTAAACGCCGTTAACCCCACCAAAAAATATATATGACTAGATACAATGATATGAAAAAAGAATAATCAAACCCCAACTCCATTGATTCCATGCAATGTTAGGGTTCGAGTGCATCCCGTTGTAAAATTCGTCAATTTCTTCATCTCATCATAATCACGGTCCAGTGTTGGGTGTCCCCTCAAAGACCGGGAAGTTGCTCGACATGTCGGCCCAGTCCCATTCGATCGTCATCGGCATCTGCCATAGGTCTTGTGGGACAAAGGGCTGTTGGAAAGATGTCATAGGGGTTTCAGTAGGAGTGCCAAATGGTTGTTGATCACCAAAGCCCACACCGTCCATGTTGTTGGGGCTAAGCATCTCTGGAAAATCGTGTCCCATACCAGGCATGGTATGCATACTTTCTTGCATAGATGTGGGGACACCATTAGTGGCTAGAACAGGTTGACCTGGAGCGAATGGCCTTGCAGAATTCGACATATCAGGCCCAGTGTTGCCCAGATTCATTGGGTACGAAGATGACGGGAATGGTGCAGTTGCTGGCGGTGGGCCTGTTGGCCTTTTAGTGGAAGGGGAAGGAGCCGAGTTCTCATCAGGTGTCTGTTGCTGCAAATCCTGTGGCTCATCAGGGGCTGCCTTGCGCTTCTTCTTGGAATGTGACTCCTTTTCCGCCTTGTCAAGAACGACTTGAGCTATTCTCTCAAACTCGCCACAGAGGCCAAGCATACGCTTGATGCTTCCATTGGATTCATCAGAGACGAGCGTCGAGAGGAAATTGACAACCACATTCATGAGTTTAACATCAGAGCGTGCTCGAGCATCGTTGGGGTTTTGAAGAATATTAGCAAATAGAGTGACCAACGCTGAAACGGGATAATACAAAATTAACCTAGAATCTGTTAGCGTGCGACTGTGTCCATCCGATCTATAAGCTCAACTCACCAGACACAAGCGAAATCACCGTGCGGTATATATTTGATCAGATTGATAGACGCTCTGGCGGCCGTGACGCAGAGAACGGCAGATAAAAAGACTCTAGGGTTTAACGGCCTGGCATTGAGACCTTGAATTGCATAGTTGGATAGCCGGCTTGTCCAATAGCCGTGGTGTACCGACATCCGGTGAATCGTTGTCAAGCAGTTATAGTAGGAAAAATGAAGGACGACGACGTGGAGAATAAGGGGCGTGTGGGAAGCTTTAATTTCATGCTCAGGTCGGAAATCAATAGGAATGCTGTCTTTCCATTCCTCCAGTTCTCTGTCCAACTCTCCAATAGTATTTAGCAGCTCACCATCGGATTGCTTAGACGCTTTAGCAGAGTATAGCCGCTTATAAACTCGGCTCTCAATGGTAGCGAATCGGCATAATGATCTGAACAAGTTGAACTTCCCCTTTCCGTCAGACAGAGGAACATTGCCTATGTTATCTGGCGGATCTTCGCTGGGTAACTCCACATTCATATCGTCGTCATCCTGCACAGGGGGGCGGCCAGAACGGAGGCAGATACTATGAGCATGTTAGTCGTGCAAAAGCAAGGGACTAAGAATGTGTATGGGAATTCATGTTTTCAACATACTCTTTATCAAGAAGATAAGCGATCCAAAACACCCTCTTTCGCTGCTCAATTTCAACTGGATTTAGTCCAAATCCAGATCCCCGTTTATGGAGGCCGATGCTATGCGACAGCCTGATAGCCGCTGCAACTAAGAAGAAGGATGGCTGAGGATTCGGAGTTCCTTGTAGGAAGAGTGACTAGACAATTGTTAAGCCCCAAATGTCCAGTCATCATCAAGTCTGTGTCATACGTACCATGCCTAGCAATGCTTGGACACTCAGAAGATCTGTATTCCGCATGGTCAATTCGGTCAAGACCCCCATGGCATTTTTCAAATAGAGCCAAGCTTTCTTATCCTCTTCTTGAGGCACTAAATTACTCATGACTCGTAATCTGTGCGCGATGGCGAGGACAACATTGATACTAGCCCACCAGCCAGAGCCTTCATATGGATCCCGAGAATATTGGCGCTCCACCAAGTGCATGAATGTTGGTTCGTGAAACAGCGGGAACATGCAGTTGAAATTCTCAAAGAAATCTCGGAATAGTGATAGCGCCTCCTCCTTCGGGGGTAAGGGTTTGAATACACGACGAGCAAATATGTCACTAAATATCTCCGGTTTCCAGTACATCCACTTGTTGTCATCCACGTACGCTGACGAGATCATGTCCTGAAAAGAGGTATCGCCTGTTTTTTCATTGACCCATTGAATTCCCTTGGGAGAGAATATGGAAAATCCCGAAGATGATCCTGTCATACAATGTTAGCTTGCGTCATAAAGTTTGCCGAACTGAACACGCGCATACCGATGTACCGCGTTTCTCCACAATTATTCGTCACAAGAGAGCACATCATGTCTGACAATCCCTCGACTTCTGTCTCGGATTCTTTCGGTGAATCGGGAGAGGTAGCAGCTGTGTGCGGACTGGACTGAGAATCCATCCGTGGCGTCGAATGTCGAGACGCAGTAGTGTGCTGGGATTGCGACGTCGCGCTTGAGCCATTGAATTTGTTTGTCGGGCTTTTTAGGGAATTCAGTCCAGTGTTGCCTAGAGATCGGTCGGCGAGACGCTTCTCCAGAGTCCCAAGATCCGTCTTCCCATCATCTTCTGACAAGAGACCCGACAGACGTAAGAGCGATTCCATTCTTCCTAACCGATTCTCCAGACCCTCGATGTATTTGGCACTAGAAGAGTAGACGGTCAGCGCCCGCAACGAAGAGGTAATACAGTAGATGCGCAAGCATACCCTTTGGGAGGGTTTCGCTTCTTCTCCACCTGAGTGAAAACACAATCGGTCTTATAGTTGATACAGTGAGAGCATTTGGGCATCTTGCCGTCGCATTTGATTTTCTTCTTCCGGCACATGTCGCAGGCCTACATGGGGACAATCAGCTTCGCTGACACTCAACCGCCAATGTCATTGTCGATATCTACTCACCCTCGCAATCCTTCTCCTCTTGGCATCGTTGTTGTCTTCACCCGCCATTCCATGTTCCTCGTTATAGGTCGGATTCGAGAGAACGTTGTTTAGTGGTGAACCGCGCGAACTGTCGTGGTTATAGCCGCCGAAGAGATGGGGCTGTTGGTTCATAAGCATCGGCATATCGAAGCCCATACCATCTGGACCTTCCCCCATGCCATCCATCGTGGCAAACCAAACAAACTGTGACGGTGCGACGTCTTAAAAGCTTGCGAAGTATATTGTGGAGTTCCAATGTAGGCGGGTATCGTTTCAGGCGTGATAATGATAGGAAAGATGCGGGGTCTTTCCGCGAAAACGTCAATGGCGTAAAAGAGCTGTTTCCAGTCTCTCCTTCCTCCGCTTGTTTACTTGCTCAGTATGAAGGTTAGGTGATACACGAAAGAAAGACTAGGGTCATCGGACGCTAGCCTTTCTCCAGTGGGGAAGGCCTTCAAAGGGCGAAAATAGCTTAAGGTACTCGGTGCGTTGCGCAAAGTTGAATGGAAAATGAATAGCTGAGTCAACCTCCCCAAACTCTGGCACGTGGCGAATCTTTCCAGTGGACGGCGGAGGAAAAAAAAAAAAAAAAAGAGAGAGAGAAACAAATAAGGAACGACGTCAACAATTTTGTGTGTAGAGTAACGTTTATGATCAGGCAATTCTTGGGGAGTGGAAATTCAAGAGATCATTTGTTAAACCCCCTAAGGACTGACATCAAGGAAAGAGAGTCATCGCATTCGTACTCGTAAACTACGTTGCTGCCTTCAAGCAGGACGAACTAATTAACCTTACTAATTCAATAGTAGGGCACCTAAACTTCAAACTTCACAGACCATTTCCCTTCCTTTCAGGTACTACGGAGTAAGATGGGTTTTGCTTCTTGCCAAGTGCATCCTTAGTGCGTTGCTCTCCCGTGGCTCGAATATACGACGTTTTAAGACCTTCGGGAACTGTTAAGTCCGATCTCCGTTGGACTTGGAAACTCAAAGCTGATTTTCCCGGCTGTCTTGTCTCCGGAAACGCCGACATCCGGGCTGCCCTTGGCGTTTTCTTCCTTCTTCTTCTTCTGGTGTCCAAGTCACAGGACTTCCGACCTCCGGAACCCTTGTTGCTTGTTTCGAGCCAGAGAATGTTTCTGAGTCCACGTGGAACGGCCCACGGAGGTTATTGCAACTCCCTGTGATTATCTATGCATCTCATGCAAATCATGCTGTGAATGACCTGATAAAGAGACCAAAGCACCGACAGTCTTCGCTTTCCACCAGTAACTACAGAGATTTATGCTAGATCTAGTCAAGCCCAGGTCCAGGCAGTTTAGACCTTGTTCGATAGTCATGATCATGGTGCGCTATCCTAGCTGCAACACTATCATGCGAGATGGACGATTCTCAATGATAGGTTTCTTTAGTATTTATACAGTAGTACATGTAAAGTAATCAGGAGTGGCGATCTCGTCAGGATATATGCAAACACAAGTCTCCGGGAGGAGCATGAAGAAATGTACCTCGTCCTCGAAAATTCCACCAACGCCATGCTATGCACCCAAAAAAAGACATTCTCTTTCCTTATACAATGAACGAAGGGTCCACCCTTCCGTTCTTAGAGGATCCGCAAATACCCCCAACGGTGACCAGGGGCCACGGCCCCTTCCGATTCTACCATTAAGTATGCTTATCGAGGAATTCCTTGGCTTCATTGATCTTCGTTGCCAGGTACGGACTGCCACCGCGATCGGGGTGGTTAAGAAGCATCAGCTGACGGTGCTTCTTGCGGACCTTGTCCTTGTTCAAGGTACGTTCCCTATTCATTCTGTTAGACTCTACCCAAAGTCGGTACGAGACAACGGATTCAAAACATACGGAAGTTCCAGGATCAATGCGGCTTCGCGACGGTTCATCCGGGGTTCAAATCCTCTATACGCCAGTCAGCTATCCACTCTATAGCTCCACTTATATATTCAAATCACCTACCCCTTGTAGAATGCCTTGCCCGCGGCGTTTACACCTCCCCTGTAGCGACGGAAAGCAACGAAACCCGCGCGACCCTATACACAGGTGAAAATGCCGGTGTTAGTTTGCCACGCCCTATAACCGAAGAATCCATGTTCCCTGGCTTACCAAAAATGCCGCGGTCGCGACACCGAGTCCCATAGCAAGAGTTGAAGC
The DNA here is from genome assembly GCF_009193585.1 of Aspergillus caelatus. Taxonomy (NCBI): domain Eukaryota; kingdom Fungi; phylum Ascomycota; class Eurotiomycetes; order Eurotiales; family Aspergillaceae; genus Aspergillus; species Aspergillus caelatus. The sequence continues at coordinate 45,900 of NW_022475520.1, forward strand.
CATCTTCGTTTATAGTCGGTCTTTGAAAATACCGGGTCCGGTCGAGGGATAGGCGATATCTGAGTCGAGGTTGGATTAACACGGGGAAGAGGTGTTCGATGTGACGTTCGTTGGGAGACACGGAAGGCCGTCGAGATAAAAATTCGGAGCGCCGCCGCCGATGCCCGTTTGGGATTAGCGTCGTCTCCGCCACGGTTTTGGAGATCTGCGAAAAGTTTCTGGCGGTACCTGAGGTTGTTATCACCGCTGATACCTTCAACTTCCTCCCAGTTTATTTTTAATTGTAAATTTGAAGGAAGTGGGCAGAGACATCATTCAAGATGAGGTAAGTTTGCACTTTATACGGTTTTCGCTGTTTTCCACCAGTGTTACTTTGATAAGACAAAAAAAAAAGTCACTAATCATCTGCGCAGAGTTGAAACCTGCCACTTCTGCAGTCGGTATGCTATAACCCCGCCATCAACCTAGGCACAGTTTTTTTTCTAACAGCAAAACAGCCCTGTATACCCTAGCAAGGGTATCAGTTTTGTGCGGCTCGATTCGAAAATGTTCCGGTTCTGCAGAAGGTGGGTGGTTCCTACGATTAATACGGTTGAAGAAACGCTCTGACTCCTTCCAGCAAATGTCACAAGAACTTTAAGATGAAGCGCCAACCCCGGAAGCTGAAGTGGACCAAGACCAGCAGAGCTGCAAATGGAAAGGAAATGATTGTCGACTCGTCTCTCGTTCTGTCTCAGTTCGCCAAGAAGAGGAACGCCCCCGTCAAGTACGACCGCAACCTCGTGGCCGCTACCGTTAAGGCTATGGAGAGAGTGGAGGAGATCCGTCAACGCAGAGAGCGCGCTTTTACCAAGCGCAGATTGGCAGGCAAGGTCGCTCGGGACCGCAAGCGCGAGGCAGACCGGAGGGTTGTGGCCGAGGGCGAACACCTTATCCGCAAGGAACTGCGCGACAGAGAAGAGGGCATGCCCTTGGTGCAGGAGGGCAAGCGGAACAAGATCCACGGCGAGGAGAGGCTCAGACAGAAGAAGAAGACCAGAGTTCTTGTGGATGGCACAACTCAGGAGGAAATGGACGTCGATTAAAGGTTATGCGCTTCCTTTGTTTCTTTCAGATACGATGCCCTGGGTTTTACAATGGAGTTAGGTTGTTGTGATATCTGATTTGTTTGCTACTAAAAAGAACTGATTCATACCTAGCTAGTGAATATTTTTCTACATGGTTTACGGCTTATGCCGGTTTACATGCCTTGTATAGACTTTCCTGTTCCTGTCTATAGATCCTTGTTTAAAAGCAATCTGCCGGGATGGTGCCACATCCACCATTCACTGGAGAGCAAAGCCTTTATTCGTTTTGCTTGCTAGGTTCCTTGCTCCTCTTTACATGTTCTTGCTGTTTGTTGCTGGTCCAATGGCTGTTGCTCTGACTGGATGCATGTTGTGTTCCACTTCTCTGTTAAGAGCAAATATAGGACATCCTCCCCAAAAGAAGTATATATTCTTCTATTCTGTTCCCCCTTATCTTCTGACCTTCTCCTCATCACCACCCCATCTTACACTTGGTTTCCATAAAGCTTCTGTATGCGTTAACTAGACCAGACTAATACCAAGGGCTGAGAGACTAACATGTCGTGAGATCATGCCAAACTGCGCCTGATAGTTATTACTAACATACCGCAGACCATGTTCGTTCCATTCATCGGCCTCTTCGTCACCTTGACGTTTCTCGGTGCTCGTCTCAAAATACCGGGAATGAAGGAGCTCACCGACCGCCGCGAGCCACTCTTCATGCGCATATCAAGCGCCGTATGCATCGCGTCAGAGGCAAATACAATCCTAGACATTGCGCAAGTCACTGCATGGGTATACAAGACAGCAACGCACACCGAAGGTCTTGTGCCCTACGACTGGGACAGTCTCTGGTGCCCCATTAGTCGAGAAGACTTGGTTCCCGAGAGGGGACTCATAGTGATCAACAATACGGAGACATCGCTCATCGCTCTCTATCCCGTATGCTACGAGGAAGACACACCCATCTGGAGGAACGATGTCTACGTCGACCGGTATGCCGACGACAATGCCACAACGACACTACCTTCTTTCAAAGAGTTCTTAGACATTTTCATCGCCATTTCCTGTATATCATTGCACAGTTGGACTCGCATATCCTCGTGGGGACGCTCTGCAAAAGCTTCCCGGCCCGGAACGCCCTCCAAGGCATCTGACGGCAGTGATGAGGGTACGTCGACCTGTATTCAGATCCATCCTAAAGTGGAGAAGGCGATCTTCCGCAATCAACGCGGCCGAGCATTCGGAGAGAATCTAGATGTCGGCCTTGTCAGCGCTGACAACAACATCGCACAACCTGCTCAAGAAACCTGCTACTTCCCGGAGCGACAATGGGCTCTGGATCTTTACCGACCTCAGAACCGTGCCCTGGCTCTGATAATCCGTGCTTTAGTCGCCAACCCAGCTATGCATACCGTTCAACCCGCACCTAGCCAACCTGCACAACTCGGGCCTAGTAGGCAATCCGGATATAACCTACCAGAACAAGACCAACTAGAAAGATCCAACAAGAAAAGGAAGAAGAACCGCCCCAGCCAGGAAAGGAGAGACCGCTGGACGCGGAAACGTCAAAGGAGACGGGAATCAAGCGAAAGTGACAGAGCAGACAGAGAAGAGAGAGGCCGGAGACAGACGAACAGCCCGAAGCCCCGACCTTTGATCAACACGCACAGGTAGTCATATACCCATCTTCCTACCCACCCTGTTCGTCCCGTGCATAATCGATTGAGATTTGTCCCGCCCAATCTATGATCTGATTATCTTGGTCTTGTGCTTAGAGTGCGGCCGGACGGGGATGCCTGTTTATGGTTGAAAATCTTTATTGAACCTCTGGATTTATGAGTCCTTGGCTCGTTTGTTAGCCAAGGTTGGTACGTGGGGATGGTTGGGAAGTAGCTTGGTGCTTGTTGGACGCTCTTGGGATTTCTCACGTCTTGTGCGATGCGTTTGGACAGGCGCTATGTGCTCTAGTGAAGGTGGAATGCATGAATTCTCAATGTGTTTTGTGTACAAGCTTTGGCGTGTGGGGCTATGCAAGACAATAGAGAATGTTAAGTAGTCTTCTGTATTAATATAACTGATCAACTGATCAATGTCGACCGTCTATATGATTCCCGATCAGTCTACTAGAAATTATCTGCACTGTGAACCAGCTTCACTTCGCTGCTCAGGAGTGACAAGTATAACCCAGTATGATGTATTTAATGGTATCCCATTGGGAGTTTGTGTACACATATAAAAAGGAAATAGTCGACGGACTCATGTGAAGGGCTCTGGTCCGGTATATGAGGGCGATGCAAATGCTGTGATACAAATAAAATGATACATGGGTAGTCAGAATGGAGTAATTGAGTGGCAATAGTGGGAATATGAAGGGAGAGAAAGAGAAAAGAAACCAATGAAAAGAGAGAAGGCAAATAATAAAAAGAATAAGACCTAGACGATCCATTCAAATCGATCATGCATACCAGGGCCCCAAGGTCACACGAAGTGCCAACGGGTGATACATTCCCTAGTAACCTGTCATACACGCAAAAAGGGGTTGTTCAAACAACACAAGTAACCACAGAAAAACCAACGTTCGCAAAATACGCGCGAGCTCGTACATGTCATGAAAAGTCACTGCTGCAGCGCAGCAGCCCAATCGGCTAGAATCTATGGCCGAAGAGAAGTTCGTGAGAATCACACAGAAAGATGATCCAAGAGGGTATAAGAAGAGTGGGTTGTTTACTCCTCCATCCGACCAAAAACGCCATCATCGTCCTCATCGGCCGCAGTAGGCCGGTGCCCAAAATCCACGTCTGCATTACGACTCTGCCGTGTAGTGCGATCCGCATCGCCCATCTTCACTTCTCGCTCATCTGACACCTTGTACGACAGGGAAGGGTTATACGAGAGCGAGAGGAAAAGGTTCGGGGTAGAGTTCGGGAAAAGAGCATCTGCCTCCTTGATTGCCGACTGATCCAGGCTCTGGCTCTCATTACCACTCGCACCGGCCTGGTCAAGGAAGCGACTTGGCAATGGAGGGACGGGGGGGACACTAGGGGACATTGGCACGGGCCTCGTACGAGGGGTGTTGAAGGTGCAGAGACCGATGGCTGCAGCGAGATCCGCCTCGTCATCTTCGTGCAATTTGGCTTCCGCGGTCGAAGGTCGGGTATCGATACTCGAGTGGCGGTAGTGTGAGAACGCTGGCGAATGCCATGGAGCACTGCCGGTAAAGGAGCTCGAGGGGATGGACTGATAAGAGTGAGAGAGGAGGCCCGATGCAGTACTGACACTGAACCGCTTCTCCATAGTGGGCTCGGGAGACATGTCTTCATCGTCCTCGTCATCCTCGTCCATCGGGGGCGGAGTGGTCTCTGCGGAGCTGAGCCCATCTCGAAGTTCTGAAGAGGCATCAGGGGACACCGATGATGCTTCCGACTCGGCCTCCGCGCCTTCTGGCGGACCATCCTGGTTCATATTTACCAAAACGGAGGCTGCCTCGAGCAGCTGGACTTGTTGATGCTTAGAGATCAGGAGTTTCGAGGTAATAGCCCATGCAGGGTCATGTTCCCACCTAAGTACCATAAAACGTCAATCGAGTGTGGCCCAGGACAACAGGGGAGAGAAAAGGATTTGAAGAATGAGGGGAACTGAATGACCACGAAGGCGACCTTGAACAGAGCCGACATGGCGCATTTACCCCGGATCGAGCCAGACGGCAGGATGGCATGCTAGGGGAGGATACACACATATGCTTAGACAAGCAACTGCCATGCTTATACCCTTTCCCGCAACGATCGCAGCGAAGTTCTGTCATGGAGCGCTTCCCTTCGCCCTTGATAAGGTGCGATCCCTCGCTGGCCCGACGGTTTCGGTTCTTATTATTGTTGGCTGACTTGTTGGCAGAATGGTTTCCATCTACAGTCGTGAGGTTTGACGAGGATGAGTCATTTGAGTTGGTTGGCGAGGCCTTGCGAGCGACCGGCGGCTCATGGCTGGGGCTATTCATGCTCCGTGATAAATAAGAGCCGAAGCCGGAGGGGGCCCCGACCGAACTAGATTCCAAGCCTTTTCGGCTCCCTCGACGATGCGGAGGCATAGAAACTCCTACTGACTCCCCAACCGAATCCTTCAAGGAGGCAGCAACTGCTGCGGCGGCAGCGTTGGCGGCAGCAGCAGTGGTGACACTTTTCCGGCGAGTTACCCGATGATTAGCGTTGACCGCACCAAGAGAGATGGAATGGGCATGGTGGCGTGGGTTGGACTGAGGTAGAGGGCGAGAAAGAGATAATTCCTGTCCAATGGACGAAACCATTCGAATTAGCAATTTATCGAAGAGTACTACTTAGTTAAAGGGAATTTAATGTAGAATTGGGCGACAAACGCCGTACCTTGAATGAGGCCATGGTGAGTGCGTGGACTCTCGGGCGATCAATTCCCTGAAGCCCGCTTGAAGATAGTATGATCAAAACCGTTGGGTATGTTAATTTGGCGGTAATCCGAAGGGATGAAGAGCGAAGGCGACGTGAAAAGGGAAGGGAAAAAAATAAAGAAAAAAAAAAAACCGAGCAAGACATGTATTATGAGAGAGTGGC
>NW_022475521.1:0-2961 GCF_009193585.1 Aspergillus caelatus
AAAAAAAAAAAAAAGAAAAAGAAAAGAAAAAGAAAAAGATTAATGCAAATAAATATGTAATCATCGAGTAGGGGATTATTAAACGCCATGGTCTGAGTACTGAGGATTTGTCCCTACGTATCTTACAAGGTGATAAGTGACAAATGGCTCGGCTCTGTTGCATGTCCACACTGTAGGTGTATTGTTTCGCTTGGAACCCTGTAAGAGACTGGAACCGGACAAGTTGGTCTTGGCCCCTTCGATTATCATCGAATTATGCGTCCCAACTGATTTCTCTGAGTCTGAACCCTGCTTGCGGATTTCGCCTATGTGACTAGCAGAAGTGCAAGATCCTCAGGATTATGGAACGCTCCATAGTCGGAAGATATCCGTTTTGATTGATCAACGTTCAAACTCGTCTGACTTGCTACGAGCATTCGTCACCGAACAATGATCGTTAGGACTAGTGTGTATTGCCCAGCATACAGTAACATCATTTGAACATTATTGTTATTATGTTCTATCCTTGAGGAACGATGCTCCTCGTAATCGGGTGAAGAGTGAACCGTAACCCAATGATGGTCTGACCAACAACCCAAACTGGAAATAAGCAAAGAGAAACCCTAAGATACAGAGGCCTCCGTAACATTGATAGACTGATAACGTCTGTTTGGAGCCAAACGTTTGGAGTAGCACTAGGGGGTATGGCGACAGTGTGATTTCAGTTTCTATTGATTTTTCCCTTTTTTCTTTTTGTGTTTTTTACATTCGTTCTTTTAGGTTCTTTCTCTAACTTTTTTTTTTCCTTTCGAATCAGTTAGTTTCTTAATCCCGTAACTAACGATCTGGACAGATGATCCGATGTGCGTCAATGGATTCTTGGCTGTTCTGGCAATTAGTACCCACGATCGCAACCGATTCTCTCGTCATGGTGTAGTTGAGAGTAGTCGGGAACCATTGGCGTGCAACAAATCAGAAGGTCGAGTTCGCATTTCCCCAGTATTTTGGGGCTGGTTCTGGGCCACCACACGCAGTGTAATAAATTTACACCACCGGTCCGATGTGGGCTCATTTGGTGTTCCAGAACTCCAGAAGGAAGTGAGCATTGAAGTGGAGCGGCTGAGCAGATTGGTAGTTTATTATCGTCATCAGCATCATATGCGATCCCCAAATTGTCCAGTGGTCCGTTGAGATCCATCGACGAGGCTGGAAGTTGAATCCTTGGGTCGTTTGTCATCCGAGCACCGCGGCGGACATACGGCGATACGAGACCGACAATGGCTGTCGTTAGTAGTTACGCGGCGATCAAAGACGCGCCTGGGTCGAACACCAGACTATGACTCTTGGTCTTGCATGGAAGAAAAGCCTAACGAAAGGGGCTGCAGTCGCTGAATGGAACTTTCTCATACTCCGTACATTGCGTCTGATGGAGCTTTGCCGTTTCAACCGACTTATGAGCCTCTTTTTCTTTTTTCTTTTTCTTTTTTTTTTTTTTTTGCCTTTTTTCTTTTTTTTTGTTAGGTACTGGAGGATAAGGAGGATTGGTCACCCTCCGGGGCGGCGTATGTTGCCATAGTCAGGGCTAGACCGACGGTCTGCACTATTGAGTTGCGTAGATTGCCTTTTTACCTTTGTTTTTTACCCGCCTCCTTTTACTGCCTTTCATATGCCTTGTTATCACCTTGTCTAGCCTGTCTTTTTCTTTTTAATTTTGGGGTTTTGGTTGAAAGATCTGCCCAGTATGACCAATTAATTTGCTCCTAAACCGAACACCACACGTAAACCAATCATTATCTATAAATCAATAGTTATACCGAGTTTCTCTCCCGATCATTTGGCTTTTTTCCAAACCTTTCAAGCGAAGAATCAGTGAATGAGGAAATTTTCTGTGACTACCTGTTATGATCAGCTATTGATTTGTATATCATGCATCGTCGCGCTAGCAGTAAAGAAGCAGCCGCCCCTCCTAAAACAGTAATAGTGATGATAATAAAAAATCCAAAACTGAAAATAAAATAAAAAAAAAAAAAACGAAAAATGGAATGAAAGAAAAAACAAAAACTTTGGAAGGTCAAATCCTTGTCCAACGGATCAAGCTGCTTGCCACACAACATTGACCGAGGCTTTGAATCCATTTCCTGTCACCGCCACTACTGAAGAACGTAACCTATACGACTATCATTCAATTAACATTACGGATCAACTGGTTATGGAACCTCTACGCAAGTAGTACACCATTATCTCCATAGCTATCGTGCCACCACAGGTCTACAGAAGGGTCATCGCTTAGTTTGAAAATTGCGACTCGACCAAAAGGAATAATTTCGTCCCATACGTTTTCACCCGGATCTCAAATCAACCCATGATAATCCACCCCAACTATTGCGATCGTTATGGTTCCCTATTATCATGATTTGATCCGCACTACCCACCGAGAGGAAATGCAAATGAAATCTAGTTGTTGCTACGCAGGTCGACCGCGCACGAAAATGAACTAGGGCCTTTTTAGCATTCTTCACTTTACTATGGAGTACTACACTACCCCTAGTATGCAGCAGCCTGGGCATTGATTCCCCAATGAGCTTGGAATAGTAACCTCCATATGCTCACGGTGGAATTTCAACCCGATGTCGTTTCGGGGCATGTCCGCCCGTACTAGTCCGACTACTCCTCTTCTGGGCGCAAAAACGGTGGATTATCCCCTGCTCGAGCGTCTCAACACCCGACCTTGGGGAAAGCGTGATCATGTCTGATTTTCAAGATTGATAGAGCGGCCTAGGTGCGAACACCACTCCCAGCGTGTGAGAGTGGGAGGAAGCTTGTGTATGTGTCGGTCGGATCTTGGAAAGTGTCTTCTACTCCTTGATACGAGGGAGCGGATCATGGACATCCAAGCACCGCAAGGCTTGTTCCAGATCTTGCACCATGCACTCCTTGATGATATGGAATTTTTCTGTTTTACAACACATGGCTTTTTTTTTT
>NW_022475521.1:2992-50911 GCF_009193585.1 Aspergillus caelatus
TCAGTGCTCGCTTACAGGGGATTGCTGCATATGTAGATATGGCTTTTTTTTTTTTTTTGTTTGTCTAATTGATTTAATCTCTTCTATCCGTCACTGCATCATGGGCAGCTGTCTACTGCGAGATTGGAAATGATGCTCACCGGAGAATTTCTTATCCTCTTTTTTCTTGCCCCATCGCCACCAGTGTGAAGGTGGTGCTTTAGTTGCGCGTGGGTTGTCATAATTTTCAGCTATAATGCATCTTCCAACACCTTCCTTCCCCTTCAACTGATCGCGTCACCAGACTTTTTGATATGAATTGAAATAAGCCATACTACGCAAGGAAACCGTAGACGTCCCTCGTTCCCTTTCCGAGGAGCAACAATTTCTGTAGGGATGGGTTGCCTACTTTTCCAACTTCGGGGCTCCTTGCATTCTTGCAATCCTTGCGCTCTGATACATACAAATAAGCAGCCATTAACTCATTGTTCTTATGATATTCGGATCAGTATTATTATTAGCCGGGGATCATCAAACAACATGATCGTGGTGGAGGACGAGTTTCGATACATCACACCCGTTCTGTGCTAAGTCATGCAAGTCTATATTGCAGCGTTAGCATCACTTACCTAGATCGGTTGAGACTTGCCTGCGTTCAAGCCTGTGGCCCAAGGTTTACGAGCACGGATAGCCTTTGCGCTGCCGACCGGTTGTTACTACTCCTACGACGACCTCTGCATGTAGTATGTCTGCGCCTTTGCATGACCCCGGAAACTGTGTTGGAAAGCAGGTATTCCCTTGAGGCAGTCAGGAGGTAGCATTCGTCCTCAGGTCGATGTTAAACCAGGATGGCTAGCCAAATTAGTGTTTACCTCTGCGTTCGTTTTGAGAGTAAGTTTGTCCCGGTTAATATGTTGTAGGCACGGACCGTATGGAAGACTACATCGATTGCAACGGTGGGGGGAGGGGAATGGTTGAAGTAAGAGAGAGAGAGTCGATATTTCCGACACACTCCGATCATCATTATGAAAAGTATGTCCGAATTTCGTAATAGTGATGCGAAAAAGAAAAAAAATGTCACTTACAATTTCTTTTTCATTTTAATTTACATTCTAGAACCGAGGGTAATCTGAATTCCGAGGCCGGAAAGAGAAAAAAAAAGGGCTTATCGCATTTATCGCAAAGGCGGGGGTGAGAATGAAGGTCCATATTATTCGATGGCTGACTCTTAACGATCATATCAGTATTACGTCTTTGAACACGATAGACGGGATATTTTTCAAAAGGGTCTTTTTGGCAGGTCACCAGTATTCGCAAGCCTACGATATCCACAGATGGTCATCGATGCATTCTGGCTGGGGCGTAAAGTCTCAGATCGGGCTCCACGACACGCTTTGTTACTCTTTTCGTTCCTTTTTCAACCCTTCTTGTTTTTTGTATTTTATTTATTCCTCCTTTTTTTACGTTCCATACTTGTCCCGCTTCTGAACGTGTATGTCATCCTCTTTCTTCCCTAACGGAGGACAGAAGCCCCGAAAGTAAGAACTCCGTATGGAGATAAGCGGAGTTTTTGGTTACGATACTCAATACAGCGTGAAACTCCTCCCTTCCCCGCCCCGACCAGTCAAATCGTAGGTTTTCACCACACCAATACCGTCTGACAGAGACAATCGTAACCGTACAGAACGACTGTGGTATCTCCCGAGTGCTTCCCATACAGATTGGAGACTTTAAACTGAACTCTAGGCATCCCCATCTCATTATGGGTGAAGATTGACTGTGTCAACTTTGATCATTACGAATCCTGTCTCACCTCTCGAACCCATACCCGGTGTACTGGCATTCAAGTATGAACCAAATATAGCAATCAGCCGTTAACTTGTACACAAGTCAGTCTCCATAATGAAGGTCTTCCAACTCACGCCACATCTCCAACCTAGGTAACCATGTTCGTAAACAAATCAAATCATAGGCCACCGCAAGAATCCCAACCGAAATCTTGTACGTGCTCAACGTCAGTCGAAGCCGCTGTGATCCGGCGACAAACACCATCGTCACATAGCACGGCGGCTGGCTTGTGGAGTTGTTGGCCGTCCAGGTTTCGACTGGTCTTTTTAGTAATGGATGGGTTTAATTTCCATCGGTCATGAAAACCACGCATTTGATGGTCTTAATTTGCAGGGACTATCGCCGCCCACTTGGAGGAGGTACAGTTTAATACATACAGAACTTGAGATACATACCTTGGTGGATGACCACCGGTTTATTCGGGCATAGAAGGTAGGTTCGGTTCCACCGAGTAAAAAAAAAATACTGAGAGGTATTTATCTTTTTTATTCTATTCTATTTTCTCTTTTCTCTTTTTTTACACTTTTTTTGCGGGAGGGGGGGAGGGTGGGGAAACGAGGCAGTTCGATATATTCTTCTGTGCAATGGAGCAATGTGATAAGGATCAGAGCGCCGAGTTCCTGATCGTTTGAGTGGCCTGCAATTGGCAGGCTACATATTGTGTTCTCGTGCTTAATGGGACAGTTCTAATCTTGGTTGATCGGTTATACAGGTTAATTAATTTATAATAAACAGCTAGGCATCTGTATTATTATACTATTTGCCGTGGCTAGCGTATATTTTCTATCTTTGTACAGTACAAGCCACAGCCAGGTACTAAATTAATCCTCTCCTAATCTCCTGAGTCCTGTACGATCCTTAGGTAGTTTTCCCTTATTTTCTTTTTTCGCCCGAACTCCTAGATCAAAGCAAAAGCCGCATCCTGCCCTCATCCTTTGTTTGGGCTTGGGGGGAGTGCAGTCTAGAGCTAACAAGCGGTAATAATTCTGAGTGTTATAACCCACTCTGGCAACAATAGATTCAATCAACTCAGCAAGACTAAGCTATCCACTTTCTTTTCCAAGGAGTATCTCCGAGATCATCTCAACGTCGTCCTCTTGTTCTTTCTATTTTATTTTGTTTTATTTTATTCTTTTTAACCCCCCCCCTGCAATCTACGGTAGGATCACATCTTCCAGTCACACGCAGAAGTACTCGGGTTTTGTATGAGCTGTCTGACAGCGGATATCAACTGGTGGCGCGCTGGACCTCATAAGCATACCCTCGAGCCCATCTGGGTCAGCAACGCGCAGTAGTTTTTCACAGATCAACATAGGTCCGGAACCTTAGCTTGCAGGAAGCCTTTATTTGATTCATTTGTTTTTAGCATTCATCTCTTTCTGGGGTGAGATGGAGGTCATTCACCAGTGCAAATGACTCTTCCGATTCCCCGCGCTGGGAGTCGCGGCTGGCGGGCAAAATCCAATATTACCCTAACGGGGTTAGTGCATCCGATGTCAGACTCCCGATGAAAGGAAAGCAATCAGTCTTTGCTTTGTTCTTGTCCTGTTAATTTACCCATTGTTGTGATTTGGCCAGTGTGTACATAAGAGTCTATCTGTTGATGATGTTACTGAGTCATTTTGTTTTCTCCGTTTCTTCATCATCTTTTTTTTTTTTCTTTTTCCCTCTGGGCTTATCATCCATCGAATGGTTGGTGGAACTCTGTAGTTCTTGCATGTGGCTTACTCAGCCCTCGGATGGAGATTCCAGCAATGTCATCACCGCAACTCTTTCACATAATAATGCTACAATGGATACGCATTGTAAGCAGCATAGATCATTATGGATCACATTCTACATCAGCGTCCTTGCACCCACTGTTCTTTTAACTTTCTTGTGTCAAGAACAAGTGGTACAAGCTGACACCCCACAGGGAGGCCTGCTACCATCCTTCGGCCAGCCCTAAGTCAAGCGAACACTTCCCATCCTAGGCCGAGCAATAAGCATTCGGAAGAAACAGCATAGTCACCCACTGCAAGCCACGTACATTGCCTTTGAACTTTTGAAAGGAACCTCTGTTCCAATGGTTAGGATATGACATACCATAAGTCTTACGGTCGGGATATCCCAAAGCGGGATGTCATACAAAGAACGTTGAAATCGCATCGACCAGAGGGGATCACTCTCCATCTGATCTCAGAAGCATAAAAGCTTACCTACAGCGGTAGACGCCGTACCACCACCAACCCATCCAGAGCCCAATAAGGTGTCTGCACCCGATGAATTTGGTGACCTTTTCGCGGGCCTTGGAACGCCTCAGCTGCATCTGATTCAAAATCCGTCCAAGGCGTTTCACTCCCCCACGACAAAGACCGCGTCTATGGGTCGGTCTTCCGTAAATATCTGCAATCATGACGCTCCATGGCTTGCCCGCTGCGTTGGGTGTCCAGCTTACCTTTTCGGTGCGTCGCACAGCATTGCAATCCAGACTACTTCCCACTTCTTGTCCATAACCATAAGCAGACCACCTCCCTGTCCTGATCCATTTGCAGCAGACTACGAGACTGCCCAACTGCAGTCACCCAAAAGTATAGGCGTCTTGCCTTACCCCAGTCCCCCGTGAAATATCTGCAGTCTGGTCACACAGCCAACACTCAACTGCCTGAAGCTCCGGGCAGAGATCAATAGACGGCCCTCTACATTGCTCTTGGACCTCTTCGACATGATAAACCACTTAGAGGTTGGACAGCAATCACCCATACACTTCGTAAAATCTTATTGTCGGCTGCGTCGTTGGTGAGTCCCATGGCGCTTGAGTTGAATTCAACCCTTGTAAATCTAGCTAGCCACCTCAGACACGGTGTGCAGGGGGTGCATAGATAGTCGAAGACGGGGAAGTATACGTATATTTCTACGCCAGTGTCGTACCTTTGGCGGAAAAGGAAATTGTCTATTGGCTCGTACAGCAGTACTTTTGCTCTTCGCTATATACCTAAGCTCTACCACGTATGTCCCCATAAAACTAGATCTAGAAAACACCTCAGCAATAAAACTGCATAGTACTTTTATACTGCAAGGCATGTATCTCGTATGTACTTCCCAGATGAATGTAGTATCGATACCACACAGACGACCTCGGAACCGTACATAGTAAAGATATTAAGAACCCACTCTAAGTAACAATAACAGCACATTAACAGGCCCCTCAAGCAATGCTTAGACTTCAGCTACATACGGATGTACAATACTGTTACTATATGCCTTTCATATCCCTCGTAAATAACTCAATTCATCTACGCACCTAACCTCTAATACATACATATATATAAAAGAAACCTACACCAACCAACCAAAACCCATTCCATGACGTCTTCTGAGCACATATGCACACTATACTCATACATACATCTATGCATGTACATTAGTGTACGTATCCTTAGGTTGTTGACGGGTCATATCTCTAGTTGGGGATGGGGGGAAGGGGGGTTCCTTGCTTGAGTTTGCGTATATCTATGGGGGGTATAGGTGGGTTTGCGTGTACTGGTGGGGGGCTTATTTGTCTAGATTTCTGGGAACTTGGGTGGAATCGATTTTTCTGGTGTTGCTGGTGTTCGTTTTTTCTCTGGGGTTGTTTTATATGTTTATAGTATACGTAGCTGGGAGGATTGGATTTGGGGGGGGGGGGTTGGGTATACAGGTGTGTATATCAGTATCTCCTCTAATTATATGTGTGTCTATATATGTATTGGTTGGTGTTTATATTCCTGTAATGTACCTAACAACCACCCCTTGTCACACCTTACTCGTAACCGTAACCTCAGTTGTAGGAATAGGATCATCAGGATGATCATCATCAACCTCATCGATCCCACGCTCATGTCGAGTCTGGTCATCGTCGACAGTATCCTCAACAACCCCAGGGACTCTCCCAATAACCCCCCTAGCAGTATCCTTCCGGTCCAGATACGCCACAAGCCCAATAAACGGAATGGTCAACGACCCCGTAACCAAACTAGCCACATACCCCTTCTCAAAATGTGGCGCATCAGTAACCGGATAAAACACCAACGGCCACCAAGTGACAAACGCAAAATCGAACGAGTTCATAAACCCCGTCGTGATGGCCCGCAGCTGCAGATCATGGCCCGTCACGTCTGCCATCCATGAGTACCAGAGGGCCTGGGGCGCGTAGGTCGTGCCGAGCAGGTAGAAGGCGAAGAAGTGGCCTGCGTCGGCGGCCGGGTTGGCGACGAGGATTGCGCTGCCGATGACGAAGGTCAGCCCGATTGCGAGGGAGCATTCCCAGCGGGATTGCAGTTTGTCGGAGATGGCGGAGTAGAAGATTGTGCCGAGGATGGCGGTTGCGTAGATGCCTGTTGGGTAGTTGTTTTGTTGGATGGTTGTGTAGCCGCGCGAGGACATCCAGAGGGCCATTACGTTGTTGCTTAGGGATTGGACGCAGAGGGAGTAGACTTTTGTTTTTCTTTTGTTAGATATATGAGGTTGGGGAGGGGTTTGTGTTTCTTCTAGGGAAGGGGGAAGGGGGAATGGGGAAGTAAATGCTCACGCATGAAGATGAGTGGTAAGAGGTAGAATTGCCAGCTGAGTAGGACTCGCTTTAGCACGGTGCGATCCCATGTCTGCTTGGATGTCTGGCCCAGCCTGTGTGCGGCATGCTCTTTCTCTGCCTCGTTTAGATACCATGCTGCGCGATGTGCTGGGAGATCAGGTATGAAGAACCATCCTAACAGCCTCTGTATCAGTATCTGGAAGATGACACTTGGCTTTCAGGGGATATACCGAATAATGCGACGGGAATTGTCATCACCGAGACGATAATAAAGATCCATCGCCACGCAGGTAAACCGCCGTGCCCAGCCAATGCTTTCAGTAGTCCGGCTTGTATCCATCCGCCGGCCATGCTGCCAACATGACCGAAACAGCAAAAGACAGCCGCTCGAGTACCTAGCTCGGACTTCCGATACCAAGAGCCTAAGATAAAGTGTGCACCCACACTGCCAGCTTGTTAGACGGAAGGGAGGCCACATCACCTGGCGCAGGGCACTACTCACTAGGCAATCGCCGAGAAGCCGCCCTCAATGGCATTCAGCAGAATAACCTGCCAGGCCTGAGTCATTCTGTATGTGATAAGAGTGAGAACACTCCATGTCAGGTTGGCTGCGACGAAGACATATTTGGGCCGCACAACGGTCAAAAGACTCGTCCCGGGGATTTGGCAGACGGCGTAGACGACTAAATAGGCGGTGTTCATGTAATTGTAATCTTTACCCTGGAAGTTTAAGGCCTCGCGCATGCCACTGATATATGCCGACGAGTAACTGGCTCGTGTTACACCGAACAGAAACCAGATGAGGGAAAAGTATGGGAGCAGCGTGAGATCTAGCTTCGCGAGTAGGGCTCGATCCTTCGGCTCTCTTCCCCAGAGGATCGTCGCGATTTTATTCATGGTCGGGCGAGCCATGGCGATAATTATTGCTATGTATCCCCTTCATCTGTTAGATCAAGGATTTATCTCAACGTTCATTGAGGATCGGTCGGAAGTCATCTTAAAAGGGTTGTGATGATCACGCAAAATGAGGGGAATCCGGCGACTTATTTATCTCCGGCGCCGAATGATAGGCGGATGCATGGAATGCTTGCAGGGAGGTTAGGGCATGCTTCACTGGAGTACTTCTAGTAAGATACTTCACGCTTCAGCAGCTTCAATTCCTTAAACGAGGCTTCTAAATCAAGTATTAATGAAGAATTGACATTATTAAGCTTGTGCGCAGCTGACAAGGACGAGACCGCAGTCATCTTGGACACATGCTTTAATATATACGGTATACCGCGCGGAAACGATACATGAGATAGATAGAGCTGACAGGGTGAATGAATAGTGTATCACAGTGATGGCGGCTATCCTTTACTAAAACGCATACCGGCTCGTTTAAAAGATTCGTTGGAGTCTCAGGGCTAAGTTAAGCCAGATCCTGTTCTGTCGCAATCCACTACCGCATTTGGCATCAAGAGTTACTGGCACCTTCGGAGAAGTCGCAAACCACCGCCCAATCGACAACTCCGTAGTCATCCATCCTTCGCCTGTCCACCTGTTGATCAACGATCTAGAATCTTTTCCATCGACACTCGGACTAAAGGTCTGAACCGACATAACCATAAAGTCAGTGGTGAACATTATGACACAGCTAGCATCTTTTATGACGATACCTCCGCGTCTATCAAAAAAGTGGTCGCCTGACTCGTCTCTGCATCTGTTTTGCTTGGCTTGCTCACTTTAACCACACATATACACTTAGGATCGGTTTAATAATCGCGCTGCCGTGGTTATGACCAACTTTATTACAGCATGAGCTATGCTGTTACTTGACTTGAGGGGCTGTCCCGACGGAGTAATGTCACTGTCTGATTATACGAGGTTAACTCAATGATGGATATAGAGGGGGTGGGATTCTTCTATCCTTGATTTCACGTTATAAACCAGCCATTCCTCTCCCTGATACACTATTGAACATCAACAGCAGCTAATATGGCGCCGCCAGCTAACGAATCAACATCTACTACCCATTATAATGACTGGCCAAATACACAGGGCGTAAGTCGCATTCGCTGCCATATTCAACGGCGTCACTAAAAAAGCTAGTTTGATGTCCGCTACCAAGAGCTTGAGCCGACAGAGTTACCCATCCAAGGCACAATTCCGCCCTACTGCGTCGGCGTCCTCTTTCGCAACGGACTCGGCCCTCGCGATATCCAGACGGAGAATCAAACTATCTATCGTGTGAGCCACTGGTTTGACTGTTTTGCCCAGGTCCATCGCTTCCAAATTCATGCTCCTACGCCGGAACAGCCCCGGGTCCGCGTCACACACAACTCCCGACTGACCTGCGACGGCCTCGTCCGAAGGATACAGCGAACAGGATACCGTGGCGAGATCACTCTTGGAGCCAAGTATGATCCATGCATGTCGCTCTTCCAGAAGGCGCAGTCGGTTTTTAAGACCATTCCACGAGGCCTTCTCGACGAGGTTGATATCAGCGTCACTTTGAACGTTAACTTTCCCGGGTTATCGGTGACGGGCAGCAAGCAGGAGGGGATGCCCGGGCCAGGCATACAGACACTCTGTAACCGCACCGATAATTCTACTTTCCAGATGCTTGACCCTCAGACTCTGGAGCCAATTGGTATTGCGGACCAAACAGTCTTGCATCCCTCACTCCGGGGGCCCCTTAGTGCGGCCCATTGCAAGACGGACCTGATCACCGGTGATGTCTACAACTATAACCTCGACATAGGCCTAACAAGCACCTATCGTGTCTTCCACGTTTCTCACTCAACAGGAAAAACCAGCATTCTTGCAACGTTCAAGCATGCTGCTACATACGTGCATTCGCTTTTCCTGACAGAGAACTACGTCGTGCTCTGTCTTTGGAACGCCCGCTTTCGTGCTGGGGGCATGTCCCTGCTATGGACGCACAACTTTGTAGATGCATTGGCCGACTATGACCCTACACAGCGCAGCACTTGGTTCGTGGTTGATCGTACCCCTGGAGGGCGGGGATTGATCGCGCGCTACGAGTCCGATCCCTTCTTCAGTTTCCACACTATTAATGCGTATGAAGAGCCTTCATCGAGCGATCCCTCTAAGACAGATATCATCGCCGATGTTTGTGCATACGGCAGCCTAGACGTACTGAAACGCTTTTACATCGATAACTTACTGTCCGACTCAGCCACAGCCCACCATTATGGCGAGTCAAGGAACCACAAGGCTCGCGGGGCTTTCCGGCGCTTTAGACTGCCTGCCGTTCCCGAAGTATCGAATCACAAAACCCTCACAGCGGAGATCGTCTTCTCGATGGAAAAGGGACTAGGATCGGAACTGCCTCAAATCAGCCCTCGAGTACGTGGCTGCAAGTACCGCTACGTATACGGCGTGACTGACTCGGGAAAAAGTGTTTTCCTGGACGGTCTGGTCAAACATGATGTCGTTACACAGACATCGCTTTACTGGAGTCAGCATGGGCAGACCGCAAGTGAGCCGATTTTTGTAGCGGATCCAGATTCCGAGGACGAGGATGGTGGTGTACTCTTGTCCGTCGTGCTGAATGGCATTGAAGGAAATAGTTATCTGTTAGTTCTCGAGGCAAAGACAATGACAGAGGTCGGCAGGGCTATAGTTAATGGTGTGGTTGGCTTCGGATTCCATGGTGCACATGTTAGGGACAACTAGCTTTTTTTTTTTTCCTTGTCTTCCATCTCCCTGCTATGTTGAATCTTTTTTGACCCTATCATAATTGATATTTTAGTGCACAATGTAGTTCTGCGTTTTTTATATCATTGTTGTCTCGAAGATGATACAATAAGAATGTAGCCCTATTTATTTCGTACTAGCACGGTCCTTGAGCTAGGGTAGCTCAACGGCATTATCACATTTCTAAACAAACAACTGTTATATAATCAAGCAATTCTGACCCCGGGCAGTCTAACATGACAAATTGAAGAAACGTGCTGATCACAAGCGGCATTTATATCATCACTTATATACGACTCGATATGCTGTTTAACCATCGATTGCCAAGCATTTCTAAACAGTAAAGACATGGATATAATGAAAATATCCTATTTACATGTCTCTCCAAAACTCGAGCTCCCCGGCCCGATATCATGTGCTAGCCACATGCAATGTCTTCTCGCTCCAACCGGAAGACACAGGAAGAACAGAATTCCCTCATATTCATGGCATGATTGCTAAGACCCGAAATGATTGAAAGCATATGCACATTGATATTCGAATACACTCACCCAAAGGAGCATACTGGTCTAGACTGGACCCTGACGTGGCCAGACGGGTTGAGGATCTAACACCGAAAGTTACTGAAGCGAGAGAGAGGCCTCCTCTCCTGACAGGTCACATTGGACATAGGACCAATGCCGAGTTTGCTCTGAGTAGAGTTAAGTTACTGGCCACTCCAAACATCGATTTGAGTCAAACGTATGAGCTACACAGACCACTCGGGTTGATAGGCTCCAGAAAAGAGTCTAAATCAATAAGCAGTCGCCACGAAAGGACGTAGAGGAGCTAAGATTAGAGAGTGGATCTGTTTCCCCGGATTCTTACGGCGCTTTTCATCCGGAATTTGTTCGATGTCTAGTTAAAAGGAGCTGGGAAGGTCTAGATGCGGGTGAACCCGGCTGGTTCTCGGGAAGGACCGTCAGCGGTATGAGTTCTGAGTCAGCTGGCATTGGGCACATTGCGGATGCGCCTAAATAGGAAATTTAGGAGATACCGTAAGGGAACGCTCGGATAGCTGATGAGGAGAACGTGGGATTGGGTGGATCGCGACATTATTATCAATGGTTAAGGAAGTGGAAGATGGTAGACGTTTGAGTCATATGCCGATAGCTAGGTATGTTATGCGACATTATACATACATACACCGATGCACCGAGTACATACTCGGCATATATTGTAGGTACGGAGTACTCCGTATAGTAACTACAGTTCGTCATTGAGATAAGAATCCCTGTCCATACGTGCAGGCGGTTAAGGTCTAGAAGGACGGAAGAACCCTTGTTGAGAATCCATCATTTCCGCGTAGGGAACTGGTTATAAGAGAGCTTCATACCCACTGTAGGATCTCCATTGCAGATAATTTTCCCCTCACAAGGCGTGTCGACTCTCGAGTGCTTCTCCTCACGAGCAGAAAGTTCCCCCTCATTCTCCAACACCCTGCAGGAAAATCGATTATCCCAGAGGGAAGAGTGTAAAAAAAAAAAAAAAAATAGAAAAAAAAATAAAAATTTAGGATCGGAACTGGACCCAGTTGATCGGGAGGGCGTCTGGCCCGGCGGCATCCTCAGGCTGCAATTCCCTTGGACCCAGTTTTTTTGCCCCATTCACAGGACGCGGAAAAGCTCCTGATTGGGAAGGCATAAGCCCGGCGGAACTTGGAAAGAGTCGAAAAGACACCCAACTTCCAAGGCTCCAAGGCGTACAAGTCATTGACACACCGATTCGCCCAAAACAGCTAATTTCTTATCGCGTCACTGATCCAGCGCCTCCGAAAACTTTTTTTTTTTTTTATTAGTTTGACGAAATTGATTTGACTCAATTGTCAATTGGAATCCAAATCAATTTCCAGATTCTTTCTCTTTCTCTCTCCTCTCAACTCTCCTCTCCCTCTCCACTCCTCCCCCATTTTGGGCGACCACAACCGACAATGGTTGGAAGTGCGCTTGCTATCCGGTCTAAGATGGCTACGCCATCGGTCATGTCGTCGCTGTCGCGCAGGTCGCTCTCGACGCGCCCTCATGCCCTTCGCTCCGCTCGTCCCTTGAGATCCAGCGGTTTCTCCCAGCAGTCTGTTCAGCGCACTGCTCGCCGCTCTTACGCTGACGCCGCGCCCGCACCGAAGCCCAAGAAAGGATTCAGGTTCTTGCGCTGGGCCTGGCGCTTGACCTTGCTCTCCGGTCTCGGCCTCACTGGTTATGTGGCGTATAGCGTCTATGAACTCCGTCATCCAATTGAGCAGATTGGGCCCGATCCTACTAAGAAGACCCTGGTGATCCTGGGTAGGTTACCTCAAACCCTGTTTCTTCACCATTGATATGGTCACCCAATGTGGACATGCGATTAACCCCGCGCAGGTACCGGATGGGGCTCTGTTTCTCTTCTGAAGAAGCTGGATACCGAGAACTACAATGTCGTCGTCATCTCCCCCCGTAACTACTTCCTTTTCACCCCTCTGTTGCCTTCTTGCACCACGGGTTTGGTCGAACATCGCTCGATTATGGAGCCGATCCGTAACATCACTCGCCAGAAGAATGCCTACGTCAAGTTCTACGAAGCCGAGGCGACCAAGATCGACTACGAGAAGCGTGTCGTGTACATTAGCGACGACTCCGAGATCAAAGGTGACATCTCCAAGACTGAGGTGCCTTTCGACATGCTTGTTGTTGGTGTCGGTGCTGAGAATGCAACCTTCGGTATGTAACCTAGATTAGCCCCAGCGAAGGAACCAACACTGACTGCTCATTTAATAGGCATTAAGGGTGTCAAGGAGCACTCTTGCTTCCTGAAGGAGGTCGGAGATGCCCAGAAGATCCGTACGCGTATCATGGACTGTGTCGAGACGGCTATCTTCAAGGACCAGACTGAGGATGAGATCAAGCGTCTTTTGCACATGGTTGTTGTCGGTGGTGGCCCCACTGGTGTTGAGTTCGCTGGTGAGATCCAGGACTTCTTCGAGGAGGATCTTAAGAAGTGGGTTCCTGAGATCAAGGAGAACTTCAAGGTCACCCTCGTTGAGGCTCTTCCCAACGTGCTTCCCATGTTCTCCAAGCAACTGATTGACTACACCGAGTCGACCTTCAAGGAGGAAGCTATCACCATCCGCACCAAGACCATGGTCAAGAACGTGACTGATAAGTACATCGAGGCTGAGGTCACTAAGCCTGATGGAACCAAGGAACTTGAAACCATCCCCTACGGCCTCTTGGTCTGGGCTACCGGTAACGCCGTCCGCCCTGTTGTCCGGGACCTTATGAGCCAGCTCCCCGCCCAGAAGAACTCGCGCCGTGGTCTTGCTGTTAACGAATACCTTGTCGTCAACGGTGCGGAGAACGTTTGGGCCGTCGGTGACTGCGCCATCACCAACTATGCCCCCACTGCTCAGGTTGCTGGCCAGGAGGGTGCTTTCCTTGCTCGTCTCTTCAACACTATGGCTAAGACCGAGGCGATCGAGGATGACCTGAAGCGGCTGTCGGAGTCTCAAGCACAGGCCAAGAGCCCTGAAGAGCGCAACCAGATCTTCGATGAGATCCGCGAACGCCAGAAGCAATTGCGCAGGACCAAGCAGATTGGCCCCTTCCAGTACTCCCACCAGGGAAGTCTGGCTTACATTGGAAAGGAGCGTGCGGTTGCAGACATCAGCTGGCTGAGCGGCAATATCGCAAGCGGTGGTACCATGACCTACCTTTTCTGGCGCAGCGCTTATCTGAGCATGTGCTTCAGCAGTAAGTGACCCCTTGCACATACCTGAACAACAATGTACCCATGCTAACACACGAAATAGCTCGTAACCGTGTCCTGGTCGCCGTCGACTGGATCAAGGCTAAGATGTTCGGCCGTGACGTCTCTCGGGAGTAAATCAATCTCGCAAAAATAGATTTGGAACCAACTGTATCACCAAAAACAGCAGATATGCTACGTCTACGATTTCGGAGCGACAATTCTTTTTTTCCCCGTTTATTCTACCGTTCTACCTTTGATGCCCGTTCACATGACCCTTTACCATCTCTCTTTTCTCGTTTCTTTATCTCCTCCCCATTGTAAATGAATGGGACACTCATCATCCACTCCGCCAATGCCCATCTCCCTCTTTCCACATCTGTCTAGAAGGTCCCACTTGATATCCCCACGGGACCCGCCTTGAAGGATAATAACCAAGGCATGCTGGAGACGAAAAAAGAAAGAGAAGAACAAAAAGCATTAATCTTTATCTCTGTGTACGAATTAGATAGACCGGTTGTGGGGTTACTGTTTATTTAGATTTGTTAGATTTGGCCATAATCATTCTATATTCTTTCCTTTGTTCATCTTTTTTTATCTCCTTTAATTTTTCCTATCTTTAAATCGTTGACATATATCGTGGTTAGGGATGTGTATTATTATATTGTATAAATACGGTTCTTTCCATTGCGTTTGGAAATCGTTTGGTGTTTTATGAATTACTGCTCTTTTAATTGTTGAAGTTTGTCATCTTGAGCTAGGTTGTAGGTTTGCATTATGTAGAAGGTAGATATTTCTATCGATGCAAGATAATGTTTCACATGAACTTCTGATAAGGGAGAGAGGTACAATAAAAGAATGAATAAACCAAGCACTCGCTGTGCTAACGCCTATCCTGAAGTGATTCTTGAGCTATAAACAGACCCTATTGGTGGTATGGTATACAGGAAGCTAAGTAAGAGGGGTAGAGAGAGAGAAGGCGAAGAGAATATAATGTGTCGGGAGCTATGAAAGGAAGGATGGAGAGGGAGCGAAGTAGTAAGTAGGTAGTGGAGGAAGGGGTCTATTCAATTAGAACAGGTTCCAGCCACGGTTTCTCTGCTCTTTGGACAGAGGGCGGTCGGCGTTTCTATGTTTGCTGCGACCGTCCAACTGGCGGATGCTTTCGATTTTTTGCAGGGCTAGTTCGAGGAGTTCCTTCTTCTTGATCACGTCGAGATGTCTCCGGATGCGAGGGTCCTCGCGGGCGAAGCGTTCTACTTCTGCGTCGGAGAGGTGACGGCCTAGTCTCATGTCTAGTTCTCTGGGAAAGTTGTAGTAGAACTCTGACAGGAGCTCGACGTTGAGGAATAGTACCGCGGTTGAGGTGAGCTTGTCTGCGACGACGTCGAGGAAGACTTCGGGGCAGTAGTACTTGTTCTTCTTGCTGGAACATTGCTTGGAGCGGACGGCGAGAAGTCTCATCTTGAGGAGATCAGCCCGATCGCGCAGGAAGGCGCTTTCACGACCTATTTTTGATTAGATTCAAGTATATATTGGTAGCATAGGGGACGTAGACATACCTGTGGCTAGGAGGGCAGAACTGAATCCACCTGCACCACCAGCGCCGTCGCCTTCCAAGACCACTTCGCCTTTCCTGACCTTGTCTATAAATGACATCACATCCTTGATCTTTCTCCTACCAACGGAGTCCTCGACACGTTTCAAAGCCGCTTCACACGCCTTGAGCTCCTCCTTAAGCACTCTTGTTATGTTTTCCCTTCCCTTCGCCCACTCTGGATCTTCAACTTCAATTTCGTATTTATAAGGCTTGATGCAGTTCTCGACTTGATCGCTAGTGCTGAAGAATCGATCATTCAGGATGCTACTGCAAGCATCCACGATCTGCTTTTGAGCATATGGGTGAGAGGCGAAGGTAGAGTTGGCCAACAATGACTCAACATGGTTCTGGATTGCATTCGCAACAACAGTCGTAGCAAGCCTGCCGATTCCCAGTTTGGTCAAAGAAGAAGTCGACGCGTCGAGCTTGCGGTGCCAATACATTGACTCCGGATCGGCCTTGGGAAGGTCAATGAGGGGGTCCAACTCAACCATCGGAGGATTCAAGTCGTCAATTGGCTTGTTCCAATATCTCTGAGCGAGGATGTCCATGACGCGTTGATCAAGCTCATTTTTCAGCATCTCACGCACTTGAGGACGGCCAAAGTTTTCCGCGAATGCCTTGAAGGAGTGCTTGAAGCTGTCCAGGCTCTCGGCGAGATACGACTCTGCGCTCAGCGGACGATCATTATATTGAACCTTGAACTCGTACGTCGCTTCTTCCAGTTCCTGGCTGATAGCGTCCCTAGTACCCGCTAGGCTAGATGCCATCGTCTGTTCAAGAACATGCATAAGTTTGGTTCGCAAGGTTCCAACGCCAACCGACACCTCTGACTGAGGCCCAAACTCAGATGGATGAGAAGAGAAATAGGCATTTTCATTCTTGATGATCGCGCTCGTGATGTTGCCACTTCCCCGAGAGGAAAACAGAGCGGTCGTCTGGGGGATTCGCGAGACCACACCCACGTAGCCCAGGCGAAGGGGGTATTTCTTATCAGTAAGAATGCTATAGCCACGTTCCGGGTCAACAAGGTCCATCTTTGTGATGACACCGATGGTCCTTTCACCCCTAGGGTCTACCCTGCGACTTGCTCTCAATGCTGTCGAATTGGCAAGATCAACATCTGCCGCAGATATAGCTAAGATAACATTTGGCGCTTGGATGTACTTGTCACATAGATCAGAGATCTTTTGCTTCAACTGCGGAGGTTGACCTTGACCGGAAACCTGGATATAGCCTGGGAGATCAATGAGGGAAAGATCGGGAACATTAGGAGAATAGATGGTAAGTTGAATCGGGTCGTCACTGACACATTCCCTCTCAGGGACTGCCAAGTTAAGGTCGGTTAAGGTGCGTTGAATCGAAGAAAAGTCGGTTATCTTTCCTAGACCGAGGGCTGGAAATTCTCCATATTCTGCTTGTGCGTGGGGAGTATTGACTAAAGTAAGTTCGATCGGCCGCCGGGTAACCATATTCGAGCCTTTGGGAAGAAATTCATGTCCGACGATGGCTTCGAGAACGGAGCTTTTGCCGGATGACTGTGAACCAATGACCACAATCGATGGCAATGTGAGTGTGTTGGATTGACCAACGGCTTGAAGTATGTTCCTGATCTCGATCATTTTACGAGTAAGAAGCATCATCTGGTCGTCTTCCGCATTCCTGGTCAATCGGGCGTGCTCGTCATCTTGGTCGTACCCTACAGCTGCCGCTCCAGCAGCTGCAGCAGCACCGGCCCGGCTTTCTCTTGGGGGTTGCCCTCCCCCGGAACCGTCGTTTTGGGAACCCTCACTGAAACCTAGAACGTTTTGCAACCATTCAGGGACTTCCACGCTATCTGTAGTCCTTTGCCAGCCACGCTGTGTCTGTTCGGCCACATTTTGGATTTCGGAGAAAATGGATGAAGCAGCGTCACCGGCCGATTCCCCCGCGCGTTTCAACACGTCAATAGCATAGTTTCCTGCCTCTATAGTAGTCATGAAAGTTAGATGGATAGGTCTTATGATTGGAAGATAAAAACGTACGTGTAGTTTGATATTGAATATAAGCTAACCCAGCTACTGTAGCCGTTCCAAGCATAGCGGGCACCTTCACTAATTTTAGGGCCAGCTTCGGAAGGATCCTTGCAAAAGAGATCCCCCGCACAGCGGGGACATTATGAATCGAGTTCGCACCGACAGGCCAGGCGCGTCCTCGAAGTGCGGCGCTGCCATCTGAACGTAGAAGACCTCCGGTTCTTGCACCAGCGTTATGAACATGGCGGGCCAAAAAGCCCGTCCGCAAGAGCGGAACAAGACGGTGGGAGAGGATTCTCCCGCTCATGGTTCCCGAAATCGCATACACATCAAGCGGATTGAAAGGATAAAATTGGTCATCTCCGGGCTAGAAGCCACGGCACTAGACTGAGGTTGCTGGTGCGTCGGACAATAGCAGAGCACAAAATGATCGGATGTCATCAAACGGTCCTACGCGAAGGCGAACCCCGGCACGGAGAACCTCGTGACCTGCGCCAATGGCCGCTTCGCCGTCCGTATAAAGTCGGTGTGAGTCACGTGTGGATGAAATGGCGACATTGACGCTTTAGGTACTACTGAAGCACAGACGTACTTATTTTTATATATATAACTCCTGAAGATCCTTTGTATTTATTGAATTGAATCAATTCTATACTTCGGCTGTTTTATATTTGTTTAGTGTTTGCTGGGGTTTACCTTTGTCAATCGTGGAATAAACCCCATATTTAAACCTCTCCAGAAGGTGCGACTTCGGCCGCCGGGCAATAGATTTGCTACTACACCGTACTCCGGCTACGTAGCTATATCCCTTTCTTGGAAACGTTTTTATCGTTGAGTTCCTGGTCGCAAACATAGAAGCTCCTCTAGAGAGGGTTTCACTTCTCCCGTCATGTGCCGTTTTCTGGTAAATCAATCTATACTATATCTATGCGTCATACAACTGACCGCTATTTTCACTAGGTATACAAGGGCCGACATGAGATCCGTCTCAGCAAACTAGTAACAGAGCCCAGTCATTCGATTCTGACTCAATCATATGATTCCCGTCTTAGACTGGTGAGTAGCAACATGAATCATAACCTGGAGACTTCATGCAGCCCTTCCTGTATAAGTAAACATAATTTAACTCGCTGATTACAGGACAACCGCCGTCCAGTAAATGGCGACGGCTTCGGAGTAGGGTTCTATACGGACCCGAAGCTCGGCCCAGAGCCATGTATTTTCACATCCACACTCCCAGCCTGGAACTGTGAGAATCTCGAGCGGTTAGCATCCAAAACTTGCTCCAATCTGATCTTCGCGCATGTCCGCGCAACCACAGAAGGAGCTCTATCAGATAACAACTGTCACCCGTTCCAACACAATACGTTGATGTGGATGCACAACGGTAATGTTGGTGGCTGGCAGTATATCAAGCGGCCACTGGGCGATTCGCTCGCGGATCGCTGGTATCTGGGCGTGAAAGGCGGCACTGATAGCGAATGGGCCTTTGCGTTGTTCCTTGACCTCTTGGAGAAGGAGGGCGTTGATCCGAGCTCGGATCCCGGACCAGAGGGCTTCGGGCAGGCGCTCCTGCGACGGGTGATGGTTAAGACTATTGCAAAGATCAATGAGTTCATTCGGGATATACCCAAGAGACATAATGTTTCTGGTATTGAGACCCGCAGCTTGCTCAATTTTGCCGTGACGGATGGCCATACGGTGGTTTGTACGCGGTATATCAGCAGCAAGACGGATGAACCTGCCAGTTTGTACTTCTCATCAGGTACCAAATGGAAGGAAGGAAAGGTCAAAGGTCACTTCAAGATGGAACGTCACGATAAGGGAGCCGACATTGTCCTGGTGGCAAGTGAGCCGATTACGTTTGAGAGACGTGAGTTACATCCTACTTAGTCCACAGTATTGAGGGCTAACTTCTATAGATAATTGGGTTTCGGTTCCCGCGAACTCGGTTGTCACTATACATAAGCAGACGGTCCTTCTACATCCCATCATGGATGAGTTCTACAGCGAGGACTTGAACCAGGACCGCTCATCCTGCTATGCTGTGTCGAAGGGCCTCGTTAGCACGGCCCCTGGTACAACAGTCCAACCTCAGAACACTGAGTCGAAGGCTCCTACAATTAGCGTCAATGGTGCTAGAGTAGACGATCACGCCGGAGGACTAGCCCAGCATCAACTAGAGTTCGCTAACAAATGTGCAATTTCACATTGAGGGCTTTCGCATGCTTCAAGGTATTAAGCTGGACTTAATGATTACCCAACAATTGAGGTCATTGGCGTTGGTATTGGGTTGGGATATTCTTCATTCTTGTCGCTGATACGGGGTACATCATTTAATTTTAGCACACATAACCTTCTTGACGGGGTCTCTTCGGGGTTATAATTAGAAATTAGGTTTTCACATTGGGTGTCTTGAGTTTTATGTCTGGCATCGTGGCGTTTGAAACATTACAAGACAAAAAAGAAAAAAGAAAAAAGAAAAAAAAAAGGAAAAGAAATGGTATTACACAAGTATGGTAGACATTATGTATCGTCACCCGATATATTGGCATGCTTGAAATATTTCATACCCACCCATGCAACTACAACCCACACCCACGACATAACGGCCGTCAAAATAATCAGAGCAGGATAATACCCAATGATGGGGAGTGTCGGATCATCCTCAAGCTCGGGAGGCGCATAAGGAGTTTCTCCAACATCCCAAGCCCAGCTCCAGACACCAAAGCAACTGCCCATTCCCACGACAAAAACAAGCCATGTCACTATCAGGATAATCCAGCCCCACCACTCCGTTTCTGAGTAATCCCAGTTCATATCCTGACTACTAGTTATATCAACCGCATGCGTCGCAAGAGGAGATTTAGTACGATGCATAGCTCGGTACGTTGAGTCTGCCGAAAGCGCATAATAGGAATCCGAGCTCGAAGAAGCAGATTGAAGATGTAGGCCTGCAGCTGCAGCAACAGCGGCATTTGTATTTTTCGCACGAGGGAAAGACACAATATCCTCATCATCGGTAGTTATCTCTCCGCCAAGAATACTATTTTGGGAGCGGTTCTGCCGGTGATGGTGAGCGGATTGATCCAGTGACTTTGGCGACGCATTCATGAAACCTTCCCATGCCATATCATCCTGACGATTATCTTGTTCCGTATTTCTGTGGGGTGCGATATTCTGGTCCGGGGAAACCGGGACAGGTAACAGTTGTTGCATTCGTGAGCCTGTGGCAAGCTGTTGCTGTTGTCCGATAATATCTCCCCGTGGCATGTCGATCGGTGCTCGTGTGGCCTTTTTATCTCGATATTCGAATCGCGTGCCTAGTAGGGCGGTTTTGCGTAGTGAGCCCCTCCTCCTTCGCGTTCTTCGCTGCTGTAGCGCGCTAGCCATTGCTCTGCCTCCCCGTACACTGGAACCAAAACCATCGCTATCATCCCGGTCGATGCCGGAATGAGCCCGCTCTGGGGTGTTATGAGTCGCTTGTATCATGCGTAGGAAAGAAAGTTTGGATAATAGTGAGCCGGATGAGTTGCGCTTGTGTCCGCTGCTTGCGCTCTCTGAGCGCGTCCGTCCGGAGAGCTGATCATCGTTATCCAACGATAGTGTCTCTCTGCTGTTGTCGCTTGCATCTTCCATTAGCGCAAGCTGGGCGTTATTAGCTCAGCTGGCCATTAGCCACCGACATCCAGATTTAAGTTTCTAGAATTGTACGTTTCAGTGGTTGGTGTTGGCAGATTCCATCAAGCAAGATGGTTATGGAGAGACGAAGGGGGGAGTGACGGCGCCCGAGCCAAGCCAGCTGAGCCTCCGAGGCGGTACCTTCTTTTAAAGTATTATTCACCCATGGGATTCGGTCAGGTTATCCGAACCATTGCCGATATATGTATTCTAATCGTTCGACAGCACTTTCCTGGACAGAACTATTCTGATGGTAACCGCTACTTCTTAGAGAATTACCGTGGAAGAAAAAGATCAAGTCATTATTCATACAACAGCCGTTCTCAATATTGTACTTGTTGCTGATAGCTGTCATATGTCTGCTAACTAATTGATCCAAGGCAGTAAAAGAGAAAAGATATCCGAAACTCCAGGGCATCAAGTCGTAATCTGGACGAGGACAACAATGGTCTCAAGAATGGTATCATAAAGTAAGCATGAGAAAAAGTACTGACGAGATGCAACGCATAGAGGGGCCTCGGGATCCCGGGGACAGGTTAAGCTTGTTAGCGAGGTATTGATAAACTTGAAACGAGAAAGGTCACTGAATAGATGAGAAAGCAAGACCGCTATCAAACCAGAAGAGGAATTTGGCATGTGAGCGTAGAGACGCAAGGGCCCATTCATAGGCCAGGCATACATACTAAACGAATACGATACAAACTCATAGAAAGCGACTTATCAAGAAATAATAATCCAAAATAGATAGGGGTCAGAGACATAAGGAAACAAGAATAGGTACTTTTAGTTTATTCCGCAGAACGCTTGAATCGAAAGTCCAAGAAGCTCTTAATAAAAGTAGCGCACATTCATGGAAAGCAAAGAGCATGAGAAAATTGACTCAACGAAGTGGACTCGGGGTATTGGGTGTACGATAACACACAAATTTCATTTCAAAGAGAAGCATTTGAGAATGGGAGATGCGCTTAGAAATCCACTTAGTAAGGGACAATCATGAAAAAGGGAGCACGGTAAAAAATAAAAGATGGAAACAATGTGGTAGTACGAAGAAATTAAACGGGAAGGGAAAGGAGAGGAGAAAAGTAGAAAGGGAGAAGGAAGGAGCCTCTTCTTAACAAAGTTGTTGACACAGCCAGCCCTGTTTATACTCGATTGTCCATCCGAGGAACGTTCGATAGGGCCGGCATGCAGCGAAGTATACTGGACGATAGGCTACGCTTGGTAGCCTCCAAAGCCATTCCCAAAATTAGCGTTGTTGGCCTGGTTCCAGCCAGAGGCAGGAGCAGCTTGTCCGCGGCCATAGCCTGCATTTCCTGGGACCTGGCCATAGTTTTGACCGCCCATTCCGGACTGATCCCAGCCTCTTCCAGCCGGGTTGGGACCTACGGTTTACGATGTTAGTCATAAAACCGAAAGTTTAATAAAGGATAGGAGCAAATTCACCTTGAGGAGTCATAGGTCCACCGGGTCCGCCGTACTGAGGGAAATACGGGGCTGGGCTGTTGTTAAAGGGTGAATTGCCCTGTTGACCAGAGAAGTTGTCGAACTGGCCAGTAGGAGGACGATCCTTACCCCACTACGACAGTTAGCCAAACGACATCAAATTACGAGAAGTAGGGAAGACCATACGCTGCACTTCAGGGGACGCCCGTTAACATTGTACCCGTTGAGCTGGCAGATAGCCATAGCGGCATTTTCGTGACTATCCATCTTGATGAACGCAAATCCCCGATCTGCTTGAAGACGAGTTTCCAGAACATAACCAAAGTTCTGGAACAGCGGGACAAGGTCGTTCTGCGTGGTGTAAGGGGTGAGGTTACCCACATAGCACGTGGTCTGCCACTGTGGGGTTTGCTGGACAACCATATCGTAGCTCTGAATGCCATGAGTAGGAAAATGATGATGACCGAAAGCCGTTGTCGGAGTCATTCCCATGGCCGCCATCGCTTGTTGCTGAGAAATGGAGGGCTGTCCTTTCTGATTCGCCCAGTTACAGCGAATAGCACGAGACCCGAGCCACTCGCCGTCCATCGATCCCAAAGCTTTATCTGCGTCCGCACGGTCGCGGAAGGCAACAAAACCATAACCACGGGACCGACCAGTTTTCATATCCCACATGACACGCGCCTCGGAAACTGAACCGAAGGCTGAGAAGGCCTGTTGCAAGATTTCGTCGTTAACTTCGTTGCTCAGATCTCCAACGAAAATGTGGAAGTGATTCGAGGTGTCTTCCTTGTTCGTGCTGTTGGACTGGTAAGCCCAGTTGACACGGATTTCCTGCAAATCCCGTCAGAGATGGTTCTAGAACGTATAGGTGGCTCGAATGACTATACCGATTGATGAATGCGGCGCCCGTTGAGAGTTTGCATGGCTCGTTCAGCAGCGCCAGGATCGTCAAATTCAACGAAGCCGTAGTTGTATCCTTTACTGTTGAACTTCTGCGGGAGTTAGTACGTAAGTTGATGTACCTTGAGCGGTTTACAGAGATGCCGATGACGCACAGAACTCACGTTCTTATCAGGAATGATCTTAACGCTGACAACGTGTCCAGTAGTCTCAAAAATTTGTTTCAAGATATCCTCAGTGACCCGGGGGTCCAGACCGCCAACATAAAGAGCTCTCTTGTTTGGCTCTGGGGCAGCCCGGCGCACATACCCGCCGGCGCTGGTTGGGGACATCATGTTTCCAGACATCGGAGAGGTGATCGCCGTGGGAATAGGATTGGTATTCTGCGGAATCACAACCGGAGGGCGAGGGGGCGGCGGCATATGGGAAGGATTGGCCTGGCCGTTGCCCTGAGTCCCGTCGTACTGCTGGCCTGGAGCAGCAGAGGTCTGCGGAGGCGGAGGGAGAGTCGAAGGAGTTTGGGCGGGTACGTTATCAGCCATTGTTGCAAGGTCACAGGCCACAATATACAAGGAAACTGATCACTGAAACAATATAATGCACAAGTCAATGAATGTTGGTAGCGCTTAATGGGTGAGGGTGAGTGATGAGAATCTTTTGAGGACGGGGCGATGCAGAACGTTACGCAGTCACCGAATTGGTTTAAGGTCGAAAGGCGGAAAGCGACGCGGGGATCTAACGCCCAGAAGAACCAAAAGGACAAAACAGGGAAGGGAAGGGAAAAGAAAAGGGAAAAAAGGGAGAGAAAAAGGAAAAGGAAATTAGTGGAGCATACAAGGAAGCGCAGTCGTCAAAAAATAACGACAGGAAAAAGAAAAGAAATTAGAGAAAGGGTGAGGCAACAGCTTCGTGACGGATGAAGAAGCGCTAGAATCCAGACGACTCAAAACACGGCTTTCTCCCCAACAAGTTAAACAAGTGGAAAAAAAGCTTAAGATTCGGGGGGATAAAACACGAGAGCTGGAGGAAATGGATGCAAAAAGAAATAGGAAAGAAAAGAGATAGGAAAGCAAAAAAAAAAAGGGAAGAAAACCCCAATCACTCAGGTCTCGACGCCAGCGAAAAGTGCGATGGACAGCGTGAGAGATGAAATGAAATGGAAATGGAAACAGGGGAAAAGAAAAGCTGCGATGATCTGACTTGACGGGAGTCTGAATGGAGAAAAGAACGAGGAGTTTGGATGGTCAAGAGCCGCTTGGGGTGAGGGGCGCACTAATCCCCTTTGCGTTAGTCCTCCCTTGACGGGTCGCTTTCCATTGAATCCATTCAGGTAAAGCGCTTAATTCCTCCACTGCTCATCAATTCGACCTATCGTTCGAAAACATTAGCCCAGGGTCTTTTGGTCCGCTCTTGTGGTAGGTAATGATATTCTTTCTCCTTTGTGCAGAACGTCAAAAGTGCCTACTCCTCATGGTCTTTCCATTGGTCTCGTGTGGTCTCAGAAACCAGTAGTGCCTAGTACCTGCCTCAGCTGGTACTCCCGTGTCGCGGAAGTGCTATTGGAGCTGCTGCGTTTGATGTATCTCCCGTCTCATTCCAGGTTTTCAGGGACCCCTGTTACAACTTGCGTCAGCTGTGGACCTGGCTTGATCAACTAACAGAACCCCTTAGGGAACCCCTTAGCCTGAGTAGTTCGTATCTTCTGCTTTCATCCAGTCATCATCCTCTAGCAGATTATATCCAATACGACGCGATACTGCCACAGTGGCTATGGCTACTTCGGATCTTTCAAATCCAGATTCTCTGGCCGTCTTAACGGCAATGGTTAATCAAACGGTAATGCCCCTCATGGACAAGTTTATTGTAGCACAAAAGCACTGATCCTCCTCAGCTTATCGAAACCGGCCGCTTTTTCCGATCAGGGGGTTCTACGCAATCCAGGGCCCAACTCAAGCGTTCACTTCCTGTTGCTCATGAGCAATTTCAAAGTGCACTGGACAATCTTTCCGAGCAGATCGTATGTGTTTTACACTTCCGTAGACCAACGGAGACACATGGTTCGCTGATCTTACTGACCAACATTAGTTCATTGCCAAGACGTTCCTGGAGAGGGACTACGAGGCGATTGCAGCCCAAAAGGCAGCACTGCAACCAGCCGAAGATGTTGTTATGAGTCAATCAGAGACCATACAAGACCCCGAAGCTGCGCCACAGGTGGAGGCAACAGCAGTTGACACAAGTCAAGTCCAATCAGAACTATCCAGGGCTGACGCCGTGCAATCACATACAAGCGTCGATGCCGGTCAGCAGAACACTAGTGA
Source organism: Aspergillus caelatus (assembly GCF_009193585.1). Lineage (NCBI taxonomy): Eukaryota > Fungi > Ascomycota > Eurotiomycetes > Eurotiales > Aspergillaceae > Aspergillus > Aspergillus caelatus. The sequence goes on from NW_022475521.1 coordinate 28,796, forward strand.
AACCCTTGTGAAAGAAGAGGAACCAGCCGAATCTGTTGCGGTTGGTCCCAATCAATCTCAGCCTGGGCCCAGTGAGATCAATTTCGATTCAGTTCTCGATGATACTGGTGGGGCGAATGACTTCGATCTAAACTTAGACTTTGGGGATGACGACCTTGGGAACGAGAACTTCTTGTCGGGATCCAACCTTGGTACTACAAATACAACTGGCGCCACTGAGCAGGAGAAGGGGGTTGACCAAAGTGGGAACGCGATAGCTGAAGTCCCTGGTTTGGAGACTGGTACGGCCAACATCCCAACTGGGGGGGATATGTTCGACCTAGAATTGCAGAAGACCGAGGCATTTTCCGCCCAAAACGGGGCCCCAGAAGGGCAACAAGGCAACACCACTGAAGATATTATGGCTCCGGGCGAATCTAGCTTCGATGACTTGTTCATGGATAATGAGAATTTTGGAAGTGGAGACGTGGGAGACCCTAGCATGCTGGAAGGCGATAGCTTGATGAATATGAACGAGCTCGATGACAGCTGGTTTACTTAGGGGTGACTCTTATCCTACGGCCGAACGGGAGAGGTTTTTTTTTTTTTGGTTGGGGGGGTTACCACTCATGGATAATGGCAATGATTATCGGTTATAGGCAACGTTTCATGAAGGGGAATGAGGAAACTCTACTTGGTTATCGACCTTCGTCTCCCCTCACTCGCCGAGACACATGGCAAGGTTCATGCAAGGGGTGACGGTCGTACCTGAAAACGTAATGATAGTTCGTCACTTTAGCCGATCTACATAGAATGTAATATCAACTCTAAGTGAGATAAACTCTACCGGAGCCACAAGGCTGAGCAGGCATGTTCGCTTGGGTCACAGGTCGCGTAACATTGTTGGCTACGTAAAACCGCCCCAAGGGGCTTCGTGTACGTTCGGATATGCGTGGTTTTGTGATGTTTTCTGAATTGAGCACTGCCATTGAGGGTTGAGGTTGGTGAGGGAAGTAAAATAGTTTTGGGGAAAGAAAAAGGAAGAGGGGAAAAGAAAGAGAGAATGAAACTATTCCCAAACCGTTCGTGTTTATTTTGGAATTAAGAGTGGCTTAAGGCACAAACTGCCCTGAGTTGGGCATAAACATTCTATGAACATTCTATGAGGTCATTGGCTCGTGGATATCTCGTGGGGGATCAAATCACTCTCGGCTTCTAGAAAACAGATTAACTCATCTTCGGAAAATAATTGCACAATCCTGGAATGGAATGCAATTCCTTCATTCCAATCTGGCGGAATTATGCGACCTCATCTACTGTGTATCTCCTGCCTCTATACAACAGTGAAAATCTTCTCGTCAATTAATGTCTTAAATCATCTTCAAAATGGTCCAAAACGAGGGACTTTATTAAGCGATTAACTAATGCACTTGATCCACCATAACTATCAGACCGTCAAGCATTTGATTCTAGCGTTCTTCTGCCGTCTTCTCTCTGCTCCTTTTTTTTTTTTTTTTTTTTTTTTCTTTCTTTTTTAACACACAAACTAGACGTTGGATTTCCTTTCATTACTTTTTTTTCTTTTGTCCAAGATGAAGCTAAACCTTGCCTCTCTCTGTTTTCTTTTTTTTTTTGCCCCGCTGGTTCCGTACTCGCCTTACCAAAAGTACCAACGATGTAACATAACTATCCAGACTCTCATTAAGGTCCCAACGCGGTTTGATTTGCCATGACTAACGGGATCGACATGACTAACTACTGTGTACTTCTAACAATCCATGAGACAAGTGAGTAGTAAGAGCATAATAGCGTTAGACCAGATTGATGATGAACGAGGCGTCCGAAATGAAAGTGATGCATCTCTTATGATATCACTATTCGATTTGCGCTGCAGTTATGAATCACACGCTCACTGGAGACGCATCCCCGCACACACACGACAGGTCAAAGTGCCGAAAATGCTTGACAGATGGACTCTCAGACCCTCTCTTCGCCCCGTCATATTTTTTCATTTATTTTTATTTTATATTATCTAATTTAATTTGTCCTTTCGTCCGCGGAGGTTACTGTCTTACATAGGCTCTTGATCCCGTGGTGCCGTAATATCCGCCATGGATGGATGAATCTAGCCACCATGTTTGGTCTCTGCTTTTTCGGCACCGAGGAAATCGATGATAAAACGTCATCACCCTCCCAAATTTAGGTTGTCAAAGGGACTTGGTTCGCGCTTGACTCTAACCGACTTGGGAAGAAAACCTAATCCAATATGGGAATGGGTTTGTCCAAGTCGCCTCCGAGTTCTTCTCCTGTGAAAACTTTGTGGAAGTACTGCTCCGAGTTACCTGAGAGGAGTACTGTATAGACTACTACTAGTACCAAGTACTTAAATTACATGAAGGATGCAAGAGATCGCTGTCACATGCTCTTCAATTTCCCTATCGCGTCATAGGAGATACAACTGGAGAGCAAGATCGGACATTAGATTGAGTTATATGGCTGTGAAAAGATGTCGGGTAGAACCACGAGGCATATTATTACTATTACTTACTTACTACTCCGTGATACTCCTTGCACTCTCAACGGGAGAAGACAACAACATAGCTTCCTGGTTATTAACATGAGACAATAAAAGAAAATTAAAAATTAAAATTAGAAAAAAAAATTAATAACATAACATAAAAATAAAAACACAAAATACAACCTAAAATTGACTAACCGGTAGGATTTCCCTTTAGCGTACCAGTAAAAGTCCAATGAGACGAAATAGTTGGGGACGAGGGAAAACGAGCTTCAAGGGAATCCGTCGTTCGATGAACTACTAGTCGAGAGCAAGCAGTTTAAATCATTATCCACGGATCGCCGGCTACAACGAACCACTCCGCGTCATCGTCTGAAATCTTATTCAAATCATTCGTTCCCTGCACCTTTTTCTCTGTAATTTGCTGTTCTCTTCCCCTTCACCTTGTTTGAAGTTCTTATTGCTCGACAGTGTCTTGTGCCCAAGGAATCAAAGCGCACCGCCTCATTCTTGTCGCCGGATCGGTGCCGTCATCAGTCGGTCTGGTCGCCATCGGAGTGTGTGTCTTGACTCTTTATGGTCATCGCATTGGCTTTGGGCGATTGATTTAGTGTTAAACGGACAAGGACAACGACTGAACATTCGCTCCCCGCAATTTATCGGCCCTTCTGGACTTGTCCCTTGGTTGATCATTTGCTACGAACTGATCATCCTGTCATTCATCTCCAATTATCAATTTATTTCTTCTTGTCAACGGTACTCCGTGAGTACTTCTCTTTTTCTCCCTCACAACACCCAAACTCTCCGCATTTTTCTTCCTCGTACCGCCCCGTGTGTCTGCTCCCTTGCGTTCGGCCGGTCGATCATCTGCCAAAACGGAAAAGACTGCAATAAAAACGGAGGACCGTAACCATAAAAAAAGGAGGGAAAAAAAAAAAAAAGAATTGAAAGGGCCCCCAGCTGGTCGCATTGAATGCGCGTCACGACTGCACTTTTTTTAAACTCTCAGGCCTGAAAATATCTGGTACCTCATATTTACTTTTAGGTTTTTGCTTTTTTTTGTTTTCAACCCTTGTTCTTGTTGTGAGCCGCCGAGGACGGAGTACAGGGTAAGTCATTCATTTACTTACTTCCCTGTCTGGCTCTTTCTCTCTTCGTTCTTTTTATATCCTTTTTCACCTTTCAATCCAGTGTTTCTCTTTCTTCAGCCCTGCTTCGCTTCCTTTCTTTTGAAACTGCCTTAGAAAAGTGAGGCTCGTTTCAGTTTAGCCCCATCTCTCCCTTCCTTTTCCGTTTTCATTTAAAAAGCACTGAGACGTCGATGATCCGAAATTGTTTCTTCCTTTGAAAATAAAAATTTTTCCAAATCAATTATGCATTGAATTGGTATCTTTCACGATGACAACCGCTCATATTACTCCTCTGCAGCAGGACCTTTCGGCATCGGTCACAACCACAAGCCCGGTCGCCCAAATACATTGCAGTGCCCCGGAATCTTTATCGTCCGGTCATACAAGTGCTAGCGCGGAACATCGTCGGTCAGTCGACCCATCGGCCGTCGTTGGCGCCAATTTCCCCAAACAGACCAATCGCCGCGCTTCAATTTTTAGGAAGTTGGCGGGTCCACGCGAGAACGCAAAGCGTTTCCTCCGCCTGGGGGGTTCCGTCCGCGCCCAGTCGCCACCATCGATCCGCTCGATGTCCCGTACACAGCGTCCTCGTCCGGTCTCCGAGATCGTATTGTCTCGCGAAGATGCACGAATGCTCGCCTCTGCTAGTTTAGGAGCCGGTCTAGGAACGGGTAGAATGCGCTCCCACTCCTCTTCTACCGGATCGGTAAATCAGTCCTCTGCGGGGTCCGTAACGAGTGCGCCATCATCGGACTCAATGGGGCCATTTCCGACGCTACGTCACGAGAAAATTGTTGCAACAGGAAGTGGTATCACAGTGGGTATTGCCCTCACGGAGCCTGTGATATACCTGCAGGGATACGACCAGAATGACCCAAGCACAAAGAAATCAGCCATTTTACGTGGCCAGTTGCATCTCAAGGTCACCAAAAGCGTTAAGATTAAGAAGATATCGATCTGCTTCCGTGGACATGCACAAACCGATTGGCCCGAAGGTGGGTTCCAACAACTGTTGTTAATATGATTTTCTAAATGCGCACGCTGACTAGACTTTGCCTCTCTGCAGGAATACCACCTAAAAAGGTACATTACCATGATAAGAAGGACCTGGTCACCCATTGTATGATATATTTCAATCACGGTGATTCGGTTCTGACGCCGAACGACTACGGAGCAAACTTTTATCAGCATGCTAAACCAGTGACCTCCGTTACTGGAAAGGATGGTAGCCCAGTAACTGTTACTCGCGAAATCTTCTCGAAATCTGGATCCTCAACCTCTCTCAGTAATGGTCAGCCTACGAGTAAGGAGCTAAAACGCCTTTCTCTTCAATCCAATCACTCTCGCAGCTTCGGGAAGAACGATCCTCCCCCTAGCGCAGTCGCCCATCCACAGCGCAACTACCGCATGTTTCCTGTCGGTGATTACTTGTATAGTTTCGAGTTCCCGATCGATGGCTCCCTGCCAGAGACTATCAAGACAGATCTGGGATATGTCCGGTATGATTTGGAAGCCATCGTGGAACGATCAGGCGCGTTTCGACCCAATCTCCTAGGTAATCTTGAAGTGCCGGTCATTCGCACGCCGGCGGAGGGCTCCTTGGAACAGGTCGAGCCGATCGCTATTTCTCGCAACTGGGAAGACCAATTGCACTACGACATCGTTATCTCAGGGAAATCCTTCCCCTTAGGCAGCCAGGTCCCCATTGCATTTAAATTAACCCCGCTAGCCAAAGTCGAATGCCACCGGATTAAAGTCTACGTAACGGAAAACATACAGCATTGGACGGCAGACAAGAGCGTCCACCGCTTTCAGCCGGCCAAGAAGGTGCTACTGTTTGAGAAACGAGCTGATTCAGCTAGCACGAGTACGTACCCAGGCAGCTCAATGCGCGTCACAGCAGGTGGTGGCATTGACTGGGATCATCGCGCTGCTGCTGCGAGGGGCGATGAAGTTGTGGACCGGAACCGGACAAATCTTTTGGGAAATTTAGCCAGCGATTCCGGCGTCGGTCCGACCGAAATGGAGTTTAATGTTCAGCTCCCGAGCTGCTATGAGATGAAAAATCGGGATGAGTCTCACAGGCTACACTTCGACACAACGTACGAAAACATACAGATTAACCATTGGATCAAGGTAGGATGGGCTTCCACCTGTTAGGTTTCGAAAAGAATACGGCTAACGCGATTCTTTCAGATTGTCCTTCGTCTCTCTAAGGTGGATGAAAGAGATCCGAGTAAGCGAAGACATTTCGAGATCTCTATCGATTCTCCATTCCACCTACTTTCGTGCAAGGCCACACAGGCCAACATTTATCTCCCAGCGTATACCTCGCCAAATTCGGATCCTGCGCCGCCTGCCCAGGAATACGAATGTGGGTGTCCAGGAGCCGCCGCGCTCAATAGAGCCAGCAGCTCGACCGGCCGCTCTCCGACTTCCGAAGCAGAGGAGCCGCCGACTGGTAGAGCAGTTTACCGTAGTTTTACGAATGGCTCTGGCGGCTTGGCACGACCTCCTCAAGCGCATTTGGCACATGAGCCAAGCGACCGTGCAGATGAGCCTCCACCGCGTCCTATGCATCTTCTCCGCACCCCGTCATTTGCTCCACCCGCGTTCGAAGATGTTCCGCCACCGCCACCTCTCATAACACCACCCCCTGAATACACTTCTATTGTCGGCAACAACGACCGGGAGACGGTGCTGGAGGACTATTTTTCCCGGCTGTCGTGCTATGAGGAAACTGCCGATGACCCACGGGGTCTCGGACGGGTTGATGTGCCTCTGACCCCTGGAGGGCGGGTGAACCGGAGTATGGACGTCCCACGGGAGTGGGTTCGCTTGGATCAGTCAGCCGTCTAAGCCGTTAGATGGCGCTCGGCTAGATGTCAGTCACGGAGTTACGATATCATGAATTAAATGTATTCTTTTCATCTTGAAGGGGGTCCCCAGGTGCTTGATGTTACACCGGAAAACTCCCCTTGACGGTATCATACGATTAGCGCTGTACGCTGATGGATTATATTTGTTATAAATCGGGTTTACAGGGTTACAAGGCGCAGAAGGACAAGGATGATGGCCGGCGCTGGAATAAGGAGGGCATCATCATGAGCGAACTTGATTTTCTTGGATTTTCTTTTCTATGCTATACATCTCTCGAGTTCGTTATGTCTATGGCTCTCAAACATATTTGAACTAGCGATTGATGCAATTCGTTTCATAAATTTATATGTTATTCAAGTATATAGACCGCTGTTTCATCATCATTTAGATCGTGTAAGTACATATGAACGCACTTCGACTACCCATCGCCTCCAACAGCAAATCTACAAAAACTACAATTTGTAACTATTTCGGCCATCCCGAACACAGGTATGGATTTTTTTCCAAATAACTCTCAAGTCGAATGTTATGCAATCACAATTCTCCTACCGGGAAATCAACAGAATAAACAAATAGATATGAAGAAGGTAGTGATATGTTGGAGAAGTCGTCTCTTGGTATTGTTGATACCTTGGGCAGACGCTGATGATTGAAATACATATATCTGCTGAGAACGGGAAGCAGCTCCTATTCTTCAGAGGGCAGAGACGAGCAATATGGGGACATCGTCTCCGACAAGATCAAGCCTCGGCACGATGGCTGTGAAGGGGAAACAGCAAATCTTATTTGAAGACGCACACTAGTGTTAACTTTAGCTCGTGAGATGACAGTCCTTCGACTGACCAGCACGAGATTTTCGGAACATATGCCGTTACAAACTTGGATGTCTGGATATAATTGCCGGTGATCAAGCAATATTTACCTGCGCGATAGGACGACGCTAACAGAGTCAAACCCGACTAGATCAAGGGCCGTTCCGCTGACTTTCTATACGGCCGGTAAGAGAATCATGTGGTCTAGAACATGCATGTCAGTTGTCAGGCCATGGCTGATGAACCCAATCTTCACAAGCCGGAGCTACATTGTTTCTTTAACCGGGTAAAAATGAGGAGATTGCGAGGTTGCAGTCCCAGGTGGCTATACTAGCACGTGGTCTCCTGCATGTCAGATTGGAAACCATCACACTTGGATACTACGACACCCCTCAACGCATTTCCCCAGTTTTTAGATTAATTGAGGAGGCCATAGACAGCCACCAAACAGAATCCCCTGGCGGAGGCATGGCCACAGTTTAGACGATGATATCCGATTCAGTATGGAGGAGATGATGTTGGTGGATATACCAACCTGCGGTCTTGCTCTCTGGCTTGCGTCTCGATGGTTATGAAATAGGGCCGCTGTTTCTTCACGATTTCCTTCTCCAACGCACGGCAGGGCAAATCACCTGATCCATCTAATAGACGCTCGGCCCAAAGTGGGAGAAGTTCCTACGAGTAGTCTATCCCGAGATTCCGCACCCTTTCCTATTACGATGAGGAGCAAGAGACTTCGGAGTAAAGTGTCCAGATTCTGCACAACGTGGAGCTCGCCGCTAAGTCTTAGTTACGGGGAATACGACCCTGTTTAGGCTCAGTGCGAACTGGTTTCCGCTCTTGTCTTTACTTGAATAGAGGTTATTCTGTTTCCATCACGGAGAATGAAGTTTCTTGTCTCTAGATGTCGTTTCTCCAACGGACCGGCGGGCCTTCGATCCGGTCGACAAATCTTCAAGTCTGCATGATACGATGATGTCTGAGTCGGACAGGGCATCTATATAAAGACATCTCCTTTCCGGAGTTCAATATGTCTCATGAAATCCAAGCACCGGCAAAGCTTCGCAGAGTCAAGATGGCCTCTCTTCTTTTCTCCAGAATCTGCCGCAATGCCCTCATCTTCTCTTCAGTGCTGATTACTGCCCAGGGTCAGCAGATTGGAACTTACCAGACTGAAACCCATCCCTCGATGACCTGGCAGACATGCAGTAACGGTGGCAGTTGCAGCACCAAGCAAGGCTCCGTTGTCCTCGATGCCAACTGGCGTTGGGTCCACCAAACCGGAAGCTCTAGCAACTGCTACACTGGCAATAAATGGGATACTTCCTACTGCAGTACCAATGACGCTTGTGCCCAGAAATGTGCCCTAGATGGCGCCGACTACTCCAACACTTACGGTATCACCACCAGCGGCAGTGAAGTCCGTCTCAACTTTGTTACCAACAACTCCAACGGGAAGAACGTCGGTTCCCGCGTCTACATGATGGCTGATGATACCCATTATGAGGTCTACAAACTTCTGAACCAAGAGTTTACCTTCGATGTGGACGTCTCCAAGCTCCCATGTGGTCTTAACGGCGCTTTGTACTTCGTCGTAATGGATGCCGATGGAGGTGCTTCCAAATATCCAAACAACAAAGCTGGCGCTAAGTACGGTACTGGTTACTGTGACTCTCAATGTCCACGGGATCTCAAGTTTATCCAGGGACAAGCCAATGTCGAAGGCTGGGTACCGTCGACCAACAATGCCAATACAGGCACTGGAAACCATGGTTCCTGCTGTGCAGAACTGGATATATGGGAATCTAACAGCATTTCGCAAGCTCTCACTTCTCACCCATGCGATACGCCCACCAACACTCTATGCACCGGGGACGCCTGCGGTGGCACATATAGCTCTGACCGCTACAGTGGCACGTGTGATCCTGATGGCTGCGATTTCAACCCGTATCGTGTGGGCAACACAACCTTCTATGGCCCTGGCAAGACAATTGACACTAACAAACCAATCACCGTTGTGACCCAGTTCATCACCGATGATGGCACGTCCAGCGGCACCTTATCCGAGATTAAACGGTTCTACGTGCAAGACGGTGTCACATACCCCCAGCCCAGCGCAGACGTTAGCGGCCTAAGCGGCAACACCATCAACTCGGAGTTTTGCACTGCAGAGAACAGCCTGTTCGACGGCTCAGGCAGCTTCGCGAAACATGGTGGGCTCGCCGGCATGGGCGAAGCCATGTCGACTGGAATGGTGTTGGTCATGAGCTTGTGGGATGATTACTATGCCAACATGCTCTGGCTTGACAGCAACTACCCCACCGACGAGTCCACAAGCAAGCCCGGCGTGGCCCGTGGAACTTGTTCCACGTCGACCGGTGTTCCTAGCGAGGTCGAAGCCTCCAACCCTAGCGCCTATGTGGCCTATTCCAACATTAAAGTTGGCCCTATCGGCTCCACTTTCAAGAGCTGATCTCTGGGGGCGGATCTCCATATACCTGCAGGTGATGAACTTTATCTACTTTGGGTGCCTGTCGTTCGCCATGGGTGGTGGCTATGATCAAGTATATTTCGCCATCGCTATGTAAGGAGGGGATATCATGAGTATTGAGAAGCAGGAAGAATGTACGGTAACGCCGCTGTAGTGAGAAGGAAATGCAATGAAATGACGTCGTTGAGATCTACACAGTATAGTCCTTACCGCCCAGAACCCTTGTGGAGAATCCCGCATAGAGCTTCCTTTTCGGATAATGCCGAGCGAATGCTTTTTCAGCTGCTTGTCATTCATGATGATCCAGTGACCACCGGCCAGTTTACCTCAATTTTCGTAGATCTCTTCTTCCCCTTTACTGTCGACACATTTTCCTGCCGAGAATAGAACATACTGTACCTCAGAACAACCATAATAACCCTCACTCAGTCAGTCTATTCGCCCAAATGAAGTTCCCGGCGCTGATCTGTATTTAAGGTTCAGACACTCACCAAATATAAACTCACTTTAAATCCAAATCCATAATCCCAGTCACCATGGCCGTCGAGGTTGTGCCCCTCACAGAAGCAGACATCCCCGATGCGATCGAAGTCATCCAACAAGCATTCGCAGAAGACCCATACTTCCAATGGGTTTTCGATCCCTCCAATGTGAGTTGTGATCGAGAGACAAAACACTCATTCCAGAAACCCAGAACCTAAACCCCCATATCTCCACACCAGGCAAGAAATCCCACCACAGATAAAAGAAAAAAGAAGCTAACGAACAGCGGCCCATCAACGCGGTCGAGGTGGAACACCGACCGACGTGATGGACAAGCCATGCCCCAAACACACAGTTCAACAAGCAAAGGAACTATGATTCCCTCGCTGCGCGGTGTCTCTGGGGGATCAACAACGCCCTGTTCCACGTCGCCAAGGAAACCAGTGCAAACGGCGCAGACCGCGTGGTCGGTGTGTCCTGCTGGTTACCGCCGCATGCCGCGTCCGAACCGGAGAGCTGGTACAGCTGGTGTCAGGGGTGGGTGCTGAGCTGGCGACAGATGCTGAACAACGTGTGGCATTTAGGACGGGGCGGGCTCCGGACTAATCGGTACTGGATCTGGAAGGAGAGGCAGCAGGAGGCGCAGAGCGCGATCTGGGATGATCCACGGGGGTACTATTTTTGCAACACTGTGGCGGTCAGTCCTCAGGCGCAGGGAGGTGGGATTGGGAGGAAGTTGTTCGAGGCTGTTACTGATATGGCGGATCGCGAGGGGGTGAAGTGCTATTTGGAGAGTTCGCGGAATGTGCCTAATGTGCAGATTTATGAGAAGATGGGATTTAGGATGAAGAAGGAGATGGAGTGTCGGGATGGGGAGGATGTTTGCATGGTAGGTTTTTTTTTTTTTTTTTTTTTTCCGCCTTTGAACTTCCCTTTGAGCCTTGAGAGATGGGTGTCTGATAATGAATTTGGCAGCTTTATTGCATGGTTCGTGAGCCTACTTCAGAGAAGTGAGGGCTTGAGGCAGTTTCTATCTATTTTTACTGTATGCGGTATTTGATGGCGAATCGGGATGGCAGGGTTTACCGGAGGCCTGCTGCTTTACAATTTTTCCTCGATTAGGAAACGAAAGCATGATACTAGTACATATTTCTAGCATTCATTCACGATCTGAATTGGAAAACTATATACTTGGACGTAATAACACCCCCAACACACCTACACAGCCCTCCTAGTATGAGGGTAGTATACAACAGACACCAGCGCCCACCAACCCAAAAACATATAGACCAACAAAAACCTCCCAGACTTAAGGAAAGACGAAGAGGAAGAGAAGAGAAAAGAAACCCAACCTTCAAGGCCCCCACCTTTATCCATCACATCCCATCACAAACAATCACAATCACAATCACAATCACACCCCATAACCCTACCAAGCAATAGCAATAGTAATAGCAATAGCATACCTGAAACAACCAAAACCCTTCCAGAGCCTCTACTAATTTAGTAATAAAGCTTAGTCCCAACCTAAACCACCTGACCGTTTCCACCAGCGCCAAGCAGTTACTTAACCACTACCACGCTGGAAGTCAACGTCGGCTTTGGCCGTCACTTAGCACGCCGTGTTATTATAACTCTTCTGTTATAGGGGTCCCCTTTCGTCCGAAATGAGGATTACGTTGTTGACTTTGGAGGTGGATTTAGATTCGGACCTGGGTTGGGGTGGTTATTCGTGTTGGTTTAGGTGTATCCATTTTTCTATTTGATTTGATTTGATTTTATTGTATTCTGGGTTGTTGGGAGTGTTTGGGGATGGAGACTTGTGGTGTCTATGTACGGAGTAATAGTACCCATATGTATGTATGTATGTAGATAGACAAGGCAATGTATAGTAGGTAGGTCGGTAGGTACTTTTGTCTACACAACATACCCAAGCAACCAACTAGCCAACCCCATACATATACATACACAACATACCCTACAACAATGACTACCTACGAATACTAATACAAAGACAGTACAACCCCCAACTCTACCTAGCATTTATAAAAAAGAAGAAAAAAAACCTCCATTCCAAGGACAGTGGGACCCCACACTCAAACCCCTACAATCACAATCACAATCACAAATCCACAATCCAGGGTTCAACCACTACCTACCTAATCTCCGCCATCCCGCCATCACCACAAAGCCATAAGCACCATGTTTCAGAACCAGGACTTATGTACTTACATCACTCTATCTATCTAACCCCGTAAATCTCACCCATGCACAGTAAGCACCAGGTTAACACATTAACAGGGCTTGATGGGACACGGATCGGGCCGGAGAAGGGAAGGGACCGATAGAATCAGTCCATAAGATGTTGTGATACCGGGATCAACCGCTCGGGAGGGTTTATAATCTGACGGGGGCGGGAGGTTCTATATGTGAGGGTGATATTAATAGTAATGGTATTATGCAAAATGGGAGAGACACGGAAATTGATTTCCGGTTTGGTTTGGTCATTGGTTGTTGTTTTGTATTGTGCTCTTGTGTGTACTTTGGGGGAGATGTAATGTATTTGTGTTGTGGTTATTGGTATATACATATCTCATCAGGTCTAGGAATAGATATGTATTTCTCTAGTGATGGCTTATAGAAGTATAGAGTATTGGCTATCAGTGATCTATGACAGTAGTTATCTACTTAATAGTCTACTATGTATACTGGCTGTAAATCTATACGTACAATGTCCATCTCCACTACATTCCTTCATAGAAGTATACCACCAAATATATAACCGCCACAGTAACCTCAACACAACACTGGCCCTTAGTAAAACCAAGACCCTCACTATTTCCATTGAAATCATAGCCGCGACGAATCCAATTAGACCATTCCAATCTAATATATATATCGTACATTCAGCATGAAAACATTAGGGATATTATCATGTATTAGATCCGTACACTCCATACCAGATAGCATAGCTTCAAGACCTATCATTTAGCCTAAATCAGCTCGATGGCCTCGATACGAGCTTCCGAGGTAGATCAGTGGGTATGGGAATATGCCAAGGGACTTGAACGAGACACCGAGATGATACCTATATGGGCCTGTGATGAAAAGAAAGAAAGGGGTTGTGGTGTGGTGGTTGAGGTTTTGTTTTCATGACTGAACTCGGTAAGACTTTTGTGAATCATATTACGATGGTGTTTTTAGCGTTTAGTACGAAGTACCAGGATTTGAAAAGATATATTATTCTAGTCATTATTAGTAGTACTTCCGCATTAAGTAAAGAGACCAGTGCGCTGACGCTGACGATCTAGTTGATATTAAATCCCCAACCTGCTGTTACAACCACCTAGGGAGGAAACGTTATGAAAGCTCACTGGCCTACTACTAAAGTACATGCATAAACCAACAAACCCAGTTGATAGTACCTCTACGCAAAGCAGTTTCCATAACCCGGAGTACTATGTAAATGGCCCCCTGTACATGGACCAACTAGACTACGGTCATAGCTTCCAGGCCGCTTCCCACTAGTTGGTAACTAGCCAGGCACTGACTCGGTCTTATCTTGGCGGGACCGCTACTACGTACACCCCGAAAATAAATCAATGGACAAGGATTACGATATAAGTAAAATTCTCAAACAAGAAAAGGAACCAGAGGAATGGAGACAATATGTAACAGCATTCCCCTGTATTGGTAGAATAAGGAAAGAGTTCAACAAACTGACTCGATATACGCATTTTTCCACGAGTAGGGATACCGAAGTTTAATATATAGATTCATGGTTAGTGCGATGAGTGAGGCGGCAGGGCTAATTTATTGCTAATTCGCGTCGTTCTTGCCGCTTACTCTGCCGAGCCAACGTAGCAGGGGGCTTATTGTTCCTCAAGGCTGTACCTTTGCAGAAGTTGGCTACTGGACAGGATCCTGTGTGCCCTAGTACTCGCCTGCATGCATAGTACTTCTCCAGGATAAAAGTACTCTTATAGTACTAATTAGGCTATTAAGTACCTGAGCTGGAGTTCTCATTCAGCTTTCTTCGATCGGCTGATTGGTCGGTTGCCCCTTTTCTTTGTCTTTTTACCGAGCGTCTGTTCCGTATTCTTGGGAGGGATGTAATTAACTGTGGAATGCTAGTATAGGAGAGTGCACGTGCCATCGACCTACAATGATGAATGTGGGGACTCCTAAGGGTCTTTGACTTGAGTATGTCGGTTTGCTCTGTTTGTTTCGTACTTTTGGAAAATCTCGACGAAGTATACGGATACGTACTCTGTAGGAGGCCAGATCATACAGTTTACAGGGGGTTGATTGAGGAAACTGTGCCCCGACATGCCTTGGCAACTTTGATTGACTGGCGTCTCTACATACGCCCGTGCGGTTGAAAGTCATTTTAAGTCGCGCAATTGTGCCTCGAAAACCTGCATGGTCTGAGCGGTGATGGTTCAAGGCCACGTAAGAGTATTAAGTGCTTAGTGTACTCAACGAACAAGGGCCAAATACTCTAATATAGTATGACCGAGTAATACTCCGTAGGGCGATAAGAACAAGTTCGGCTTTCGTGTAAATAACCCCGAATGGAAAAGGACAACCTTATGGTAAGGTGAGACCAGGTTGTGCATCACAGTATCGGCTCTTGAATTTTTTTTTTTTTAAAAAAAAAAAAAATCTTTTAATCATTTAGAATTTCTTTTGCTAACCTTGGGTGAACATGATCATCATTGTATCAGGCCATGGGATAAGTTGACATGTGCTACCGGGCTTCGCTTCTACCCGCTCGAGCGTTAGTAGCGAGAAGTTGATGCTCCGTAGAAGATATGATGAGGATATAGTATCTCCATAGGGCCTCGGTTCGGTTCGGTTCGATCACCGAACTTTGACCTGACCGTATGGTGCGATGGTTTGGAAAAGAGCTTGCATACATGCCACTTCGGTGATCCACATCCATGGAGTCAGTGGGGTCTCTCTCATTGGACCTCAGGATCTTCAGGACAACTATCGATATGGTTGTGCAATGGCTAGCTGTCGCGCTTCTTCAGGTTTTGACTCCCAGCCAATAGTGAGGCGATGTATACAGAGGATATGACGACCACCATGGATCCAATTCCCCCCTGAACTCTTTAGTGTAGCGAGTGGACCGGCTATGTTTTAAGCGTTGCCCTGCAGGAATGCACATTCGGCCCGAAGGTGGGCTTGGTCAGAAGGTAAAGTGGCCGTACGCAATGGTATTCAATATACAGTACCCTCCGCGTACCTTAGCAGGCGTCGGAAATTAAATTATTAACCGTGGTGTGAGGAAGGATTGCTGTAGTTTAGTCCCTAGGCAAATGAGAAAGGATAGAATTGCGGGGATAAATGTATGCAATATGCCTGTTGAATGGCCGCCATCCGAAAAATCCTCGGCCTCCCCCACTCCCGGGAGAGTTGGCGACCAACCTTAGAGAACTCTACCCATCCATTCAATTTCAGCACCAACTGATTCTTGTGTGGTGCTAATTAACTAACTAACTAACTAATTAACGGTCTACTCCATATGCATTCCAATTTTGTGTCACTACACCACATGGGTGGGTGGGTGGACAGCGTTGATCACATTGCATCGGTCGTGTCCATCACAGAGTGGCAGTCCCTTGGCAGGGTTCATGGGGAGACCAAGACCAGGGTAGAACAAAGAGAACCAGAAAAGAAAGTAAAGAACAAAGACCAAGCGGTTAATCCTTGTCCGTATCTCTCAAGCTTGTTGGTTTTCCGTGTGACCGTCAACCACCCATCGGGGGAAAAATGCAGCCCAGCCTCCGGTCTGACAACTAGTCGGCTCTAAGAACCACTAGAATCCACACCACTCGGCCGGTCGCTTTACTTTCGTCATAGGACGGGGGAGCACAGACTCCGTCTGGGCCTCCGTAGATGCAGGACGATATATGCTTGGCAGGCAACGGTTCTGCTATCATGCACCTCATTGCGTCAAGTGCAATGACCACTGGTTGATAACAAGCGGTGGCTAGCGGTATACTTTGCCTTCAAGCCTGAGTATTGTTGATGCTAGTCTAAAGAGAAGGTCAAGGCGGCCTCTTGTGTTCTTGTGTAGCGCTTCCCCTTAGTTTCCGCTTCTCTGACTCGTTAAAGTGGTTCCCCTCGCGAGTCAGTCCGTTCCCACCTGGAGGGGTGAAGAAAAGAACAAAGCAGTTCGGAAAGGCACCACCATCTTGAAGCAATAGTAACCCATCCAGATAGGCAACAATAATAGTAAATTTAGTTTGTTTTCCTTCATGTGACAAAAACAGGGTGGTGTATAACATGAACTGAAGCCAAACATCAATGGGGTCTAAACAGGATAGAGAGAAGAAAATAAAATAAAATAAAAAAGAAAGAAAAAGGAAAAGGAAAAGGAAAAAAAGCCGACCCTCTTTTGTTGACTCCTTAAAGCGCCATACATGATGCCCGTGCCAAATCCAATATACATGTGACAGAAGAATTTCGCCTGGAATTTCTGGAAGACATAGAGAGGGAAAGGAATAAAGAAAGAGAGTAGGTAATAACAAAAATAGAAAAGAAAAAAAAAAAAAAGACAAGTCGGATAGACAGATGATGAGAGAGTAAATAAGGCGCTCATGGAATAATCGAAGAATTTTTAATGATGGTGGTTCGAAAGAATTCGTGAGATATGCCGTGAAGATTCTAAATTCGGAGGAGGCCGTTGAGTGCCATATAGTGTTTCGTTGACGTCGATCCATATAGAATCAACGACAAAGTCGACATTTGCCGACCACCACAATAAATCGATCATGAGGACCATCATTACATCGGTTTTCTTTAGATCCATCGATGGATGTTCGGATGAAATGCACATTGGGCTCACGGCAAGTGCTGTATATGTAGTAATTTTTGAAGTAGTTGCACATTGCTGCCGCATCCACTGCCGTCAGAGAAGGAATGGCCTTTGAGGAAGGGGATATCGTCTCGAAATTCGGAAGGATAGAGAGGTTCAATTGTGCGGATCGTGATGATAGTAGTAGTATATCGAATAATGCCACCCTACCTCGGATATACAGGTGGTCTAGTACGAAGGGGGTCAAAGTATATAAAAGAAGATATACTGAGCAAGTCTGTAAGAAAAAGGTAATTATATCAATATAGGCCATATGAGGCAAGGGAGGAAGAATGATAATATATGTACGTCGCTCATGGAGGGCAACTCCAGCATGGCTTGTTTGCTAGTAAGTTAGAGAGAACCACCAGGGTTGTGGCCCATCACAAGCCGGCGGCCGAAAGGTTAGACAGGGGAGTGAAGAAAATATGAAATTCATTAAAATATTATTCGAAAGAAATTTAAAAATACAAAATAAATAAAAAATTAAAAAATAACTAAAAAGAAGGTAGTGCCCGACGATCCATTTGCAGAGTATCGGGGTAGTCTGGCATGAAAAGCAAGAGGGAAAAAAAAAAAAAAGAAAAAAGTAAAAAAAAAAAACGAAATCCTTGCGAGGTGACCGGGCCATCTCCGTGAAGCGTCATTGGAACTGCAACAATCTAGAAAATAGTGAAACTAAGGACATAGACTAACGACACGGCAGCTAACTTCTCTAGTAACATTAGAGGAAAGTGTCCCACGCGAGGGGAGAGAAGCCTCATCTGCTTTAGGACCGATCGGGGCAATGGGAGATCGACGTGGTCCCTCGCAGCCGTTGATGCTTCATCTACACGTGGCGCTAACTAGGATCTTCATGCATGACTGACGGCAAAGTCCTGGACGTGTCGTGGGTTAAACCATTAACAAGTCTGGAGTAGGTCTAAAGCAAACAATGTCGGTGGAGGTTAATCTGATCCGTACGGAGTAGTTACCGATGTAACGGCACGAAACCGTTGGGATTGACCTCCTCAGTGTTGAAGACCCTCCTCCTCCACAGTTCATCCCCTAAGGGGGCCAAGATCACCCATAACCTTGGAAGGTAGAGATTCGGAGGGGTTTTCATTGTCAATGATGAGGAGGCAATTGATCAATTACATTATCATATCCGACAAAGCCTGTTGGCCTAACACTTAGGATTCAAGATATTTGCGCATGGGTGGTAGGTTTTCATTGGGTGAATATCATAAGGTTTCATGGTGCCTGACCCGGCGGAACTCATCCATGTCCTATTCCTTCCGCTCCACAGCGTCATTTTTCTGGAAAAGAAGAAAAGAGGAGAAGAAAGAGAGGGAAAAGAAAAAGGAAAAAGAAAAAGAAAAGAAAAGAAAAGAAGAAGGAAAAAGCAAGAATCAAAGTGTTGGGTACCCATATGCCTCCTTTAATTAGACTCGGCCCCTGATGAAAGTGACTCGATTTAAGCTGAGCTGTATGCACATTCCCGTCTCCTTAGACTTACTACTTCGGCGCCATAGTAACAGATCGGCTCGTACCCTAATCCGCTCCGTATAACCGGGAAAGGCACCTGGAAGTTTTCCCGTGACTTGAGTAATTTTTTTTCTCCGGGTTTCACTAAAGGCACTTGGAGCCATGAAATTCACCGAATGGTACTAACTATAGCGTAGTGCCGCTCGGGCTCAAAGTTTAAACATCCGGTTGGTGTGCCTCAGGGTCTGAAATCCGTGGCTCGGAACCAAATCCGATGAGTGGTTTAAATTTTATCCTCTTTCTTTCTATATGTAATTATAAATCCAATCATTATTTCTCTTCCTCCCTTAGCTTATGATTTTATGATCTTAGCCCCATCGGTCAAGGAACCATGATATCATAAGATAGTCGCATCTATCTGCAGACGGGAAGAGGGCATGGCCCGCTGTTAGTGATTTGATATCGCATACGTAAGCTGGTTGAAGAATCAGTATGCCAAGAAAATCATGGTGGTTCTGCCTTTCCGCTTGAACCTTAGTAGGGGAATACTGTAAAGTATACGATGGGAGGGGGTCAAATCCGAATCAGCCTTCAAGAACTATGTCGCGGGATAGTGGCCCACTCGGAGTACGGCATGTCTTGACAAGGTTACAGCAGCCCTCCGTCGGGCTTTGACTACGGCTAACGAAGAATCAATCCACGGCTTCGAGAAAAGTTAAATCGACCAACCGTCGAAGTGGGCATCAGATAATCAAGATTATCCAAGACTCAAAGCAGTGCTGGTCGTAAGATTGACAATGGCATTCTATCACCGGAATAGTAACCTCAACGAGGGACAAAGATCTATCAGTCAAGTGACTCACAGTCCGGGGACAATCGGGTGCTGCAGGGGAAGGACAGGTTGGGAAAAAATAATAATAATATAATAATAATAAAGAAAGAAAGAAGTACAATGCATGTGGGGTTCGATGCCTGTAAAACTTTAGGGGAAGCTCGTTTCACTTTTCCGCAGATCTGATGTAATACTTTTCAGGGATCTTATCCATACAGACACCCAACAGGATCAGTAATCTCCGCCTAAAGCGGTATACTGATTCTAGAAGGTGCTAAGACCTCCAGCCCTGAAGTCAATGGCCACTCAGATGTAGGTAAGTGGCATTTTCAACCACCTTTGACTGTGGATCGGCTTTCCTGACTTGGTTTCGGGCTCACATTGCTTTTTACGTCTATCGTCAATCATGTGCCATCACAGTCAGTTCTGTTGGGCCTAGTAAAAAAAAAGAAAAAAGAAAAGAGGACCCCTGTCAAAATGCCTTTGTGCGCCTGCCGGCTGCAAATTAGCCCCCGATTTTTCATATACGACGGTACATACAATTCCAGTAATATCTTGTTCCTTTAGAGTATCGCAGACGATCTGCCAAGGTTGGTCTTCACCACAACCTACGTGGTACATTCTCCTGGCAAGTAGAATACATATGAATATACTAAGGCTCTTGGCAATTTTATTGAACAAGGGTCAAATGCTTCGTCGCCTACAGGCAATTATCGCAGGTAAAAACAAGGCCAATGATATAGCAAACTAGGAGCGGCACATACTCCTTGCCTAGATCACTCATGTGGCCACACTTGCATGGCCAGGCTTGTCTGTGACCTCCGGTGGCCTCATTCGACATCTCTGGAGAATGTGAAATTTGTATAGCAAGGCTTCCCTGACCTAACCAGACACGGTTAGCATGCTTTTTTAGGGCCCAGATAAACAAGTTACCAATAGGGGCTAGCGCGAAGGTGGCCTATCCGGGGAGGCACACTAATCCTAGAATAGCAACCTGGGGCTAAGCTTATATGGGCTAGCCTTGATCTGGATTTAGCGCACCTCGTGATTCTTGTTCCAGAAGCCTCAGACCAGGAGAAACAAGGCCAAAACCCCTCGTCGGACGCTAATTGTCGTCGCCTCACTGTCGGGATCTCACTCGTTCTGCTTCATTCCTCCGGAATACACCAGTCATTCGTTGCCGACACTTCAGTGGACGCCGCGGAAGTCCTATCTGGGTCACTGGAAACCCGTCTCCGTCCGTCGTTGTGGAGACGGCTCGGATCCGCTCATCTTGCGATATCATCGAACGACCCAAACAATCCCACGGCTATACTACACCCAGCTTCAACGGGCGGTCGAAATGGGGTTCGGCGACTTCGACACGATCTGCCAGAAGGCAGCGTTGCCACTGTGCTCCCTCGTGGGCCCGGCTTCCTCGATATCAGGCGCAACTGGCATCATTCCCAATTGCTATGCGCGAAACATCGAACTAGCCAACACAATCATTTTCGAAGGCGCCGCATCCTTCGTCCATATCATAGCGCTGGCAATGACGGTCATTATGATTTTACACATCAGGTCCAAGTTCACCGCGGTCGGTACGTAAACCACCGAAAATCGCAGTTCACTCAGAATGAGAGAGCGATCACTAACCCCGTTCGCGACTATCTAGGTCGCAAGGAGATTATCACCTTCTTTTACATCTACATGCTCCTAACAATGTGCTCTCTGGTCATCGACGCCGGAGTGGTCCCGCCCAGGAGCGGCCCGTTCCCTTATTTCGTCGCTGTACAAAACGGCCTAACCTCCGCCCTATGCACAAGCCTACTCGTCAACGGATTCGTAGGATTCCAGCTCTACGAAGACGGAACAGCGCTCTCAGTCTGGCTCCTTCGTCTAACCTCCACAGCGATGTTCGCCATCTCATTCGTCATCTCCCTCCTGACGTTCAAGTCATGGGGCGGGCTCAGTCCCACCAACACCATCGGCATGTTTGTAGTACTATACATCCTCAACGCGATCTGTATAGCAGTCTACCTCATCATGCAACTCCTATTGGTTATGAACACGCTCGAAGACCGCTGGCCTCTCGGTCATATCGCGTTCGGCCTCCTCGTCTTCATCTGCGGTCAGGTGCTCCTCTACGCGTTCAGTGACACCATCTGCGAGAATGTCCAACATTACTTGGATGGTCTGTTCTTTACGACCATCTGTAATCTACTTGCGGTCATGATGGTTTACAAGGTACGTTTGTTGCAGTTTCCATTATCTAACCCTACTCCACACTTAATGTATGCGGGTGCTGATCATCCCCAGTTCTGGGATTACATTACGAAGGAAGATCTGGAATTCTCTGTCGGTATTAAACCCAATACATGGGAGGTTAAGGAATTCCTTCCGGAAGAAGATCGTCGCGCAACAGCTTACCAGGACACAAATTCGGAGTACGCCGGAAGCATGTATCACCACCGAGCGTCGGCTTATAACAGTCACAATTATTAATCACTATTAGGTTTGATATATTTTGTGACGATCAGATTCAAGGGTTATTTATTTGATTTTTATTTTTTGTTATTTTTGATCTTTCAAAGTTAGTCATTGATTCGCGTTGTTGCGGCCTAACGAGTTAATGCCTGAGTGTGAGCGTGGTTGAATATCCCTCTTTTTTTTTTTTTTT
>NW_022475522.1:0-50708 GCF_009193585.1 Aspergillus caelatus
AATATCAAGATCGCATTTAAAGATTGAATTATATGCCAATTCATGAATGCCATGGGTTTCAGGTCCCATCTTAAAAGGCTGAAAGAGGACTTCCGGTGCCTGAAATATCTCAGCTCCCATTTCGATGATCTGCCCATCAGGAAGCTCATAGCGATGCTTAATATCACGCTTCGGCTCCTCTTCAATATCAAGCGCAACATAGCAGTGTTTCTCTTTCATGTCCTGGAATATCTCAGGACTGAAAGAATCTCTACCCAATGTATTCATGAGGTATCTTGTGACCTCGTCTCCGCCGACATCCATCCGAAGAATTGAATGAGATAATGCAGTCCCCTCATAAACTGGGACAAAATCCGTCGAGCCATGGCCACAATCAACAGACAGGCCAGTCGTACGACCGGTCGCGTACAAAGCTAAGACAGCGTTGATACCCAGATAATATGCCGGGACGTGGAAAGTTTCAAACATAATCTGCGTCGTCTTCTCTCGGTTAATCTTTGGGTTAAGCGGGTGCTCGGTCAAGAGAACCGGTTGCTCTTCTGGAGCTACTTGAAGTTCGTTGGCAAAGGCGTGGCTCCAGATCTTCTCCATGTCATCCCAGTTGGTTATCAATCCACGCTCGATGGGGTTGGTAAGGGACAACATCCCACTATTTGCTAGGGCATCATCACCAATGTATGAACTGTTCTCGAATCTAAAAGTATGCCATATATATTTTAGTCCGTCTCATTCAATCATACTGGGTGGGGAAACAATAGGCACTACTACCCTTCGTGGCCCACAATTGTGGCTATCCATATAAACTTAGCATTGCATTAGGCAAAAGTCTTCAAGACAAACTCACGAAAAACAGTGCGCGGGCAGTTATCACCAGCAAACCCGGCCTTGGTATACATCGTCCTAATTAGATCAAATCAGCCTGCCATGTTGCGTTCAATATTGGCGAAAATAAAGGAGAATGTAGAGGGGTCGATTTTAGAGATAGAGGAAATTGTGTTTCGAGTACCCATTATCGATGACAATAGCAGCAACATCTTCAGAAGCTGGAATTTTGGCCAATGAATTAGTATATAGCCTTTTCAATTACAGAGATAGAAGGTAAGTTTCATTTCTTTTAGCCTAAAGCAAAACTTGTAGGCAGAAGCAAAAAGTTTATGTATCATGGAAAGCAGATAGCATACCCGCCATAGTTCAAAAAAGCAAAAGTTCTCGGATTTTGGAACTGTAAAAAGATAGATTAGCGACTTGGCAAACTGATAATCAACCTAGAGGATTCCAATCGTTATTTATAGTGGGATGGGATAGTGACAAAGCCATACTTTGGGCGAGCCCTAGTTCAGACCTTAAATCTGTCTGAGCTGAAAATAACCCCACCTCAGCCGCAGCTGAAAATAACCTCGCTTCGGCTGCAGAAATGTTATGGCACTGAACCAAAGGCAAGCACCCGACCCCTCTTCGTGCCGCCCTGACCTACATAGTTATAATTACGAAGGATAGAGTATATAGGAGTTATACGGGGTTGGGGAAGGAGAGGGGGGGGGGGGGGTAAGGGCGGTCTCTCAATTCTTTTAATCCCCCACTTCGGCTCACTTAGTCTGTATATGTGTTTGAAAACCTTGTCACCGCCGGTTGATATAGAATATCATACAAGAAGAATTTACAATTTGTCTTTATACATGGACGTCGGAATTTCTGCCCTATCAGGTATGATCGCCTAAGACTACTGTGTACATAGGCTTGAGCCTGGCGGGGAATTCCAATGAACCAATATGCCGAGACAATGATCGACAGTGGGGTTCATGGAAACTGGGTGAAGTCGGGTATTCCCAGTATCCTATATCACAATCCATTTTTCGGTGAACTGTGGCAAGCTGAAAGCCGCATCAATATGGTGCTGAGAGGATTAACGAACCCACACAGGCTCTTGCTAATAACCCTCGAGGTGTCGCATATTTTTTGAGTCAATCTTGCAGCTTACTGAGTAGAATCGGCAGTGTCTTCACGTTCTACAGTGAGAGTATTATTGCTGGGCCAACCCGAGTTCCAGATTGACTGTTAATTTCGCTTGACTTACAGCTTTGGAAGTCTACGCATTGTCCAAGACAAGAGACGGTATCCCGTAGCCGCGGGTGAAAAATGAATAATGCGATGTCAAGTTTGAGGATGGGCGCTATACCGGATTCGATGTTCCACAACTGCGAGTAGATTTTCTGGGATCATTGTTTACGGTTGTATTACGGGATGAGAGAAGGCTCTGGAGAGTGGGTTGGGGAATTGTAGATCTAGATATAAATCTAGATAAAGATATAGATTTATGATGTATTTGTTTAGAATGGGATCTTGCTGCATTAAGGCTGATAAGGTGGTGGCTGTTGTGATCTGCGGGTGAGGTGCTCGATTCTTTCTTGATACAGGCCCATCCAGTGTTTTACGGGGTCCCCGAAGATGACATCATGCATGATTTCGTTGGGGATTTGGCAGGCCTCGATTTCATCTTTCTGGACAGTGTTTGCGCCATGCGGGGAGTTGAGGAGAAGATCTTGGGATTGGTGTCGCAGGAGGACTACGTTCCCAGCAAGATGGAGTGTAGCCGGTGGCACACGCCAGATAGCGGGTTTATTTTGCCTGCTGACGAAGGGATATGTTCGACTTGTGCCGAGAGAGAACGGCGCCGGTGACATGTAAAGATTCAGCAATGAGGTGATATAGGGTTTCTCGGCCCGGGGCACGGGGTCGCCTTCGTTAATGAACGCATAGAACATCGATTCCAGCGACTCCGGCGACTTGGTTGGGAACAGAGGTCTAATGGAGACTGGCGGTGCACCGAATGTCACGCAATGGATGCTTCCGAAGAAACTAGCCAGGTGCTTCAGTTCAGACGACACGCTCGTTGAGAGCAAATGGCAGTATAGCAGACTGGCCACTGCTCCGCCGGCAGAATGACCCGTCAGGGTAAGCGAATAAGACGCGCGATTTGGGTCTTCGGTTAGTAGATCGCGGAGATAAGCTGCGACGGAAGGGACCATTCTCTGGGCCACGGTGAGGAATCCCGCGTGGCAGAGGTTGTCGGGGTCGTCGAGGAAGTTCTCTGGGGCTGTTGGAAGCGTTTTCATGTTCACGGTCCAGTCGCGGAAGCTTTGGGTGCCTCGGATTGCGAGGACGATGCTCTTTAGATCGTCTGACGCGAGTGGCTTGATTACCATGGCCTTCGTTCCTTGGCGGATGTTGGCGCTCACGTAGGGGTTATTGGTCGTAGTGAGTTCTACGGGTTTCTTGTAGGCTGAGCTGGAGTACTGGGCTGCTAGGCGGATGAGGGCGTATGATTGCGGTAGTCTATATTGTAAGCTTGGTTCCACATGTATTGCTAAATAGAGTGCATGGGTAATACATACATTTGCACTGGAGGAAGGTGAGCTGGGAGCCGGGAGTTGTGGTACAGGTAGGCTTTTGAGAAGAAACTAGGACCGGTTGATGTCGCTTTCATCTCTCTCTCTGTCCCTGTCTTCGTATATGAGACCTCATCGCCGTATGCCGTGACTAGATATCCATTTTAGCATGCAGTGGGAATGAAAAGCAGGCCTGACACACAAGAAACTCAAGATGACGAAGGAAAAACATACCCATGTCCTCCTTATCTCTGAACAATCCCTCATCCATAGAGGTAATCATATGATCCAGCTTCCTCAGCATGGTCCCATAAAGATCCACACTCGAGTGTGTTACATTCGTCACATAGTCGCGCATCTGTTGCTCAAGATTTATCACAGAGCTCCGCGCCTTTAATTTGGAATCGTTGGCCTTGGCCTTTGTCTGAGAGATTGCATTAGAGAGATCCGCATAGGACCCATATTTTGCGAGGGAGCGTCTGGCTTTTTGTTTCCGCGAGATTGAATCTTGAATTTCATATTGGCTAGACGGCTCTATGGACGACCCCTCTGTAACAAGAGTCGTACCGGACAGACTGAGCGACGTGGTTGTGTTGTTGTCGTGACTATAGATTGTTGATGTCGTGGACAGAGAATGTACGGTAGATGCTCCCGTCGGGATGGTGTACAACGAGGTGGAGCGTGTATGCCCTACGGAAGATGCTCCTTGAGCTGGTTGTAGTTTCTCTTTGCGACGTCTGAGCCCCATCTTGGCTGCTTGCTATGTCTTCCTCTTCATAATATTTGTGTGGTGTGGTGACACATCAAGGGATCAATCCATGGGAGTGTGAATCGGGGAGTAGAAATTAAGCCTTACGGGGCGGAGCTTGCTTATTAAAATGTCGTTTTGTAGCGGGTTTTATTTAGCGGGGGGTTTTTTGGATCTGCAGCTCAGCCTCGTTTCTCTCGGAGAGTGGGGGGCCAAATTTCATTGTTTAAGGGCAGACTAGGGCTGCCTTAGGTCCTTTATAATAGTTACTACTACTACTACTACTACTACTACTACTAGTACTAGTAGTGACCAGTGTTGAGAGTGTCAGGTGATGGCGTAACCCCTAGTCCTAGTCTTGCATGAGTTGTTTCACGTTGTTTAGTATTGGTAGTACTAGTCGAGAGCATTGTCTACAAGCTTTTATTGGCGCTATCATGCAGGGGTCGTCGGAGAGATCCGGTCGGTCGAGAATAACTTCTCTCGTCCACACACACACACACACACACACACACACACACACACACACACACTCTCTCTCTCTCTCTCTCTCTCTCTCTCTCTCTCTCTCTCTCTCTCTCTCTCTCTCTCTATATGCTTCTTCGTTGGCGCACCGGCAAGGGTGAGACAGCTGTCTCACCCGCTGGTCTGTTTTCTGTTTTCTGTTTTCATTCTCTTTCCCTTGTTCTAGTCATTGTTTGTTGGTTCGAAAGCTAGTATAGACTCAACCTACTGGGGATATATCCCCCCTATGATGCTATCTAAGAATATACAATTTCATCACCATGTTCGTCGGGTCTTCGTCCACATTCGGACAAAATCCTTCTTCTCCGGAACGCCCAAGCCAACCCGCTTGACTCTCCCCAAACGCGCCAGGGAATCTGCCACATTGTCCAACAGGGCCCTCTCAGCCCGCGTCAACTCCACATCCTCCGTGTCCAGGGACCCATACGCACTATCCTTGTCCAGTGTATCCAAATAGTTGGTGTCATACGTAGACTTCCGCGTAGTGGGACCGCCATCTCCATCAATACCACTCACCACCCCTTCGGCAATGCGCACCCGGATACAGTGCGTGGGTTTGCTGAGCAACGTCCACAAGAAACTCACATAACTCCCGGGAAGGGGCGTCACAACGTCAGCCGGGGTGTACCGCAGGCTAACAGGATAGATCTTAGTCTTCGGGGCCACGCTCAGCAGCGAAGGACTGGGAGGCAGGATGCCCCGCGCGTTGGTGGTCGTGCATTCGGGGAACGTAACAACAGGTCGCCCGGGGTATTTCTTGACTAAGGTCGCAAGGTCCACCAAGCGTGCTTTCGGGGGTGGGCTGGCTTGCGGGGTGGCGAAAGTGCGCAGGATCGCCTGGAAGAGGGAGATCTGTTCGACCTTCCGCGAGTTCGGGTAGGACGCGGTGAAGACCGGGTCAAATATGGCGGCCAGGTAGACTGCGTCGATGGGAGATGTAAACGAGGAGGCAATGACGGAGCCCGGGCCTGGAAGACGCGCTTGGTGTTGCTTCGAGAGGGATCTGGGACCGGTTCTTAGCCCTGTATGTTCGGTGACGTAGCCTCCACTCGACTCACCCTTTTCTCACACCGTCCACTTGAAGATCAATCCACCATATGCTGGGCACCCCGAGAATACACCACAAAGATGCCTTCTTCCCTAGCGATCCAATCGGAAGCCATTGTAGCACGAGAAAGTAGCTGACACACACGAAGATAAACAGCGGAAGACGGAAAAAGAAGAGGAAGACGCGTAAAGGTAGCTGAAAGCCGGCGGGTTGCGGTGGAATAGGAAGGAAAGGCGCAATTCCCGACCCTAGACGGTCCCACTACTCGTTAGCCTGACCGATTACAGGGGGCCAGCGATTTCACGAGATGCACACACACACACACCTCGATCTCGGAACTGAGTGAATTTTTCCATGTTTCAAGGCGATGTTGTCTTGCGATCACAGTACTTTTCATGTGGCCATCCCCTAGACTGATGCAACAACTGCAGGGTGCGGTTGAGAGGGACTGACAGCAAGCGGCGCTGGCCAGAATCAGCTCGGGTCGAGTAATTCCAGAGCCTCGCGGTCCTTTATCGGATGGAGATTTCGACTTTCACATGTTCTCCGGAAGCCAAGCAGCCATGCCCCGTCGCCTGAGGCAGCAATATGCCGCTAGCCGCATTTGGTCAGACCAGCCCTGCATACGATTGAATAGATTTATATAAATATACAGAATCTAGTGAATGGATATCTCCTATAACTAACTATAAGTAGATCTATAAAGCAATGCGTAGTGGCAGGAATAATTGGCTGTATCAAACTGAGTAAGCTATATTTATATTTTACTCCGTAAACTCTCTAGCAATGTAATTAGAGTGCTAAACAACCTGAACCTTTTACTGTTTCAACTTTCCCCCAACCTCCTGCCCTCTCGCTCATTCAATAATAACCTTAGAACAAATATACTTTCGTCACCATGGCCCCGATTGAAGACACTAAGTTCGAGGAACTAGTAACCTAGGTAAGCATCCCAATCAACCTCTAGCCCATAGTCGCTAATCCTTCTGGAATACGGCATCAAGCTTGGGCTAGATTCCTTGGACCAAACCACCTTTGATCAAATTCTCGAAATGGACGAACCAGACAGCCGTGACTTTAGTTAGGGCTTCATTCCAACTCTCCGCTTCAACCAGGATTGTCACGGTTTGAGCGTCATTCATCTAAGGGTATACATAGGACGAGATATCAGTTCTACAGCCCCCAAGATATTGTCTGTCTTCAACATAAGTCTCAAAAGGCTTGGAAACACAAAAGGAAAACCGTGTATCGTATGTTAAGCGTGACCTATATTGAGTTCGTAGTGTAATAAAAAGAACATCATCCCGTCGTCTATTCCCTCTCCGACACCACAATGCCCCACTCATGCTCTGTACGCCCATACATAATGTCGCTCAGCCAGCCCTTGATCTTATCAGTGACCTCCCCAGGTCCACCATCAGGTCCTGTAGGGATAGCTATATCATGCTTTCGGTGCTGAATCGCCGAAACAGGGGTAACAAACCACTAGATCAATGTGAGCACCCGAACAATTTATTAATCACACCTAACTAGTGAGAAAAACAACTTACCGCTGTGCCCGCAGCAAAAGACTCCAGCAGTCGGCCTTCTGCCTCGGCCTCGATTAGCTCGCCGATAGTGTACTTGCGCTCAGTGACTTCAAACTCATCACAGAGCCTTTCCTTTGCCAGCTCCAAGCAGCTGCGACGGGTAACACCATCCAGAATGAGACGGTCATCTAACGGCGCCGTGATAATCTCCTTCTTGCCATCCTTACGGCGCCAGACCACAAAGAAATTACTACCACCCGCCTCTGTACACTCACCCTGATCACCGTATAGCCAGAGGATTTGGTGAAAGCCGCGTTGCATAGCATCTTGTGTGGCAAGTACCGACGGCCCATAATTCGCACCAACCTTGGCATAGCCGAATCCACCCACCCAAGAACGTACCATATCTTCCGGTGAAGTTAGAAGCCTCATTCCACCAGGCGGAGTATCTTGTCGGGGCATATAGCTCAAGATAATGTACAAGATCGCCTGTTTAGACTTCACAAGACCGATAGTCGGCTGGGTGCCGATGAGTGTCGGTCTCAAGTACAAGAAGCTTCCGGCTCTCTCCTTAGGGAGCCATTTCGCGCCATCGACCTCGAGGAGGGCGTAGATGAGCTTTGTTATCTCGTCGGGATCGGCTTGTGGCAGGGAGATACGACTCGCGGACATATTCAGACGGGCGGCGTTGCGATCTGGGCGGAAGACCCGGAGCTTACCGTCGTAGCCGCGGTATACCTTGAGTCCCTCGAAGCATTCGGTGGCATAGTGTAAGCAGGAGGCTGTGGGCATGAGATTCAATGGACCGTAGGGCTTCAGTTCTGGGTCTGACCAGCCTGTGGAGGCTTTCCAGGTTGCGACGACCATGTGGTCGGTGCAGATGGTCTCGTCGCCGGAATTGGCTGTTGCTTCGTCGGGAACATCGCGAGGATTGGTAGTATAGGTATAGGTCAGTTTGGAGGCGTCAAGGGGCTGGACGGTCTGTTTCTCGGGGAAGGCGGGGGCTTCAGGTTTGGTATTCTGCGACTCAATGGTGGAGGGAGCCATGATGTGTAGTAGTTGTAGTTATTAGGGATGCTTGGGAGCTGTACACTTGAGAGGAATTGACACTCCCCCCGGTAATGCAGGATCACATATTTATAGCTCGTCATCCGGCGCCAAGATAGCAAGGATTTGACTACAACTCAGGATATCCCAGTTACGAGGTCACATAGAACTAAGGCATATACGAGTTGTGTAGATAGAATGCGGGCCCACATTTATGTGGGCCCAAGGATGTAGGGCGTGTATACACGCCCTCAAGAGCCTGAGTGACTTTGACCCACTTCTTCCATCCGGGGAGTTGCGAGACCAGTCCGAAATGCGGAGTAAGCGGGCTTGCAAGAGTCATTAAGTTATCCTCCAATAAATGTCCAGCGATAAACGCCCAAGTAGGGGTTTTTCCAAGTCTTTCTTCGTCTTCTGTTGGAAGCCTAGAGCATTTCGGTGAAGGGGTCGTGAGAATGACTCATCGGGGATTGCCAAGATGCGTATTTGCATGGCATACTTCAATAGTTACTGATTATGGTACCTTGTGGGTTTTAAGTTGAGGGTAATGTATGAAAATATACAATTGAGTGAGACATGTTAGGGTCTGGCTAGATAAATACGAAATTAGGGAGTGTGGCTAGTGTATATCCTGTTTGGAAGAGACCGAATGGTTTCAGAAATACAGTTCAGCGTCTGTTGCATCAGGAACGATTCAAATGAGGAGGATGCGAACACGAACTGGTCAGGCCGTGGAGGAGCCCTGTTCTTCTCGAAATGCAGCCAGCCATTGGGGATGGTCTGCAATGGTCTGATTCCAGGGATCCTCAGAATCAAACATAAGACGCCGTGCTTCCCGTTGGAACATTTCATCAGTAGGAACAATACCGAGGCGTGTCTGCTCCTCTGCATAGTGGCTCAAGTGACGAGTCAGAACTTGCGTGTACGAATTAAACCCATTGTCCTGCACCTGGAGGTGATCTAATAAATCAGGTAACTCTGACCTTTCCTGGTGATCACCACCGCCAACATTGGTATCACTCTGAAAAGCAGCCCGGGACAACATCTGAGAGAAATGATCCTTAGCATGACTATTAGTAGCGGAGAAGGGAACCATGGTGCGTGACTCGAGGTCAATCAAATAGGGAGGCACGGCATGGGTAATTTGGGCTGCAATCGATTCGGGAAATCCATGATCTCCTTGCCAGTCGGCCATTGTCGAGCCATTGCGAAAATGCAATGCTAAATGGTCGCATCTTTGAGACCACGTCGTCATCTGGCGAGTGCAGAAGCCACAACGAGAAGTGAAGCTGGTGGCTTCCACTTTCCAGTCACTGATGATCGGAAGCGTATCGATGCGATGAACAAGGCGGAGATGTTGAACCAGGTGGTCTTTGCGTCGAAACTTGCGTTGTTGACCGTCACAAGCCCCATGATTGTGTTGTGTGAGATGCTCAGCCGTGGGATCCAATATGCTACAATAGGCACAGTGTACTCGGCCTGTTGATGGCAGCACCACTGCACCACCAAATGGCGTGCATACCCAGGTTTCGAGATTTAAGTGAAGAGACTTCTCGTGTCGCATCCAATCATACTTGCTCTTGAATCGATCGCAACAAAATGTGCAGCAGAATAATCGAGGACTATCTTTTGTGGCTGATTTGTCTTTCTTCCCACGAGGCTTTGTCTTTCTAACACGATCGTTGGTCTTGTTCCGAGAGGATTCGTGGCTGCCACTTGACCTGCCAGAGCGAGCTGATTGTATAGAGGAAGCAGTCACACCACTCTCAGCACTGGTGGTCGAAGCGGCTCGGGATCCTGATTGACGGTATATTTGGAAAGCGTCGACAAATCCGGGATCGGAGATGCCTTGCTGATGCTCAGCTGCCATGAAGCCTTGGTTTGCTGGCCGTTTGGACCACGAATGCTGAAGTGCATCCCTGATGGCAGACAACGGAGCGGGTTCGTCTTCTGGGGGGGATTCCTGCCAGCGCTTGAGGGGGTCTGGGGAGCTGGTACTCGTCGGGATGAACATCGGCACAGCCTGTTTTTCATGCTTGTTGATCATGTATTTGCTCCTGCGGCGGCGGAGACTTCGTTGCCTTTCCAGAAAATCAATATTGAATGGTACCTGTCGGGTCTGTAGTAGCCCCCTCCCGTTTCCAGTTGTTGTGGATGGTGAAGGAACCTTAGGGCATGTAGCTGTATAACTGTCGCCATGGATGTAGTCTTCTGTAAAGCAGCTAGTTTCGCCATTTAGCGGCACAGACTGACTAGCAGAGGTCCCATCGGAAGGATAAGGCGCAGTGGGGTCAAGAGCACTAGAGAATGTGTAATTCACGATGTCTCCATGAGGAAACAATAACTCTCCATTTGTAAAGATAGGATAAGGATCAGGCTCTGGATGCACATCCTCTGGAGGGGCAATGGAAGCATCAACGGTGTCAAATAGATCGGTTTGGGCGGGACCTCCCAATAAATCAAACGGGTCAACCACTAGCAAAACCCTGTTAACTCAAGAATTAAAGACACGGCGCTAGACGTACGACGGGTGCTTGTATCTAGAGGACCCAACGTTCCAACGGCTGACAAGCTTGGGGATTCCGGTCTGTGGGGGAGGGGATGATGGTCCATGCCTTCGTGGGTCCTTTTTCAAAAGGTCTTACTCCGTAACCACTTGCCGGGCTACTCGATAGGGGCTGTGGGATGTGTTGGGTTCCTGGTCCTAGCGTGTTTGTAATAAAAAGAGCATTTCTTTCGCCGCTAACTTTAGAAGAAAAGTGGGTTGAATTGATTATATAATTAATTTCATTTCCGAACTATGATTTATCTCAACAAAGCAAACTTTTAGTCTATGTCTAAGCGCTAAATGCCCAAATATTCGTTACTCGTGAACCTTTTCATCCCTTCATGAGGTAGTATATCCCTGCGCCGCTCTTTGGGCGAATTTGCTGTTTTCACGGATCCAACTTCCATACTTGATGAACACAAAAGGTATGACAGCCATCGCTATGGCAAAGAATCCCAATAACGAGCTAGCCCAGTCAATACCTAATTTGGTGTACATGGGTGTAGTGGCCAAGGGAAGACACACGGCAAAGATGGACCGTAATGTACTTGCCGCTGCCGATGCTGATGCCGAATACTGCTTGTAAGCATCGGTGAGGTAATTAAGAAGCGCGATGAAGATCAAAAGATAGCCGAATCCGAAGAAAACGCCAGACATCATGGGCATGACAGGGTGAATAGAAGACCTTGACGACCATCCGAGCCAGAAGAGCGCAATGGGAATTGCTGGCGCTGCGACACAGGCGAGTGGTAGACGGCGATACTCTTCCACTTTCGCCCATGCTAAGCCGTTTTTCAAGGCCTTGCTGTGATACGAGCTGTACAGACAGAAAAGCACAAATGCAAGGATTGACCCCGGCAGAACTGTAGATACTGTTAGGGTTTGCATCTTATGGAATGTGGGTGGTTGATGTGACGTACTTGGAAGAAAGGCTAAACCTGCCACGCCTGGTGACATCCCGTATAACCCTGGAGACAGACTGCAGTTAGCGACAATTTCTGAAAGGTTCGACCATGAAGATGTACGTACCTTGGAAAACGATGGGATATGCTTGGAAAAACAAATACAATATGGAGTAGATCAAAGCTAAGTACATCGAACAACAGAACACAATCGGCTCCCGAACGATCATGGTGAAGGGACGACTGAGGACGACGCCAATGTTATCCGACAGTTTGGGTTCGTGCAGGTGAGGTTTGGCTGTTTCCGAGTCGATTTGGCTTTGACCCAAAGCCTTTTCGTGTTTCCGAGATAAAACTGGCATATACGTCTCCGGCATCACAAGGACGAGAGGAAAACCAACACCTCCGATGATAAAGCCTGCCCAGAATGTCCATCTCCAAGATACAGTGGAGATAAACCCAGAAATGATAGGTCCCAAGAGAGGGGGAAATGTCGTTGCGAACATAAATATTGACATGACCATTCCACGCTGGTGAGGATCGTTGTATATGTCGGAGAATAGGCCACCCAGTACTGCGTTCGGTGCTGAGCCTCCCAGACCACAAAGAAAGCGGAAGATCAGAAGAGCTGGAAAGGTTGGAGCCAATGCACATGCCATGGTAAAGAGATTATATATTGCAAACGTGGTAACCAAGATGGGTTTCCGGCCAAAGCGTTCGCTCAAGGGGCCAAAGATGAGAGGGCCGATGGCAAACCCGGCCATGTAGAGTGAAGTGGGGAGCACCATCTTCAAGTCATCTTGTGGGATATGGAAATAGTCGGCAATAGCATCATGAGCACCCGATGGTAGGGAAGAACCTAGAGAGCTGTTGAAGACGAAGTATATCCCTGCAACGACGATGTGAAGTTTGCGAGCCTTGAAGTACGGTACAAGTTAATTTACTGTCTCCTTCTAGAAACGATCTAAACTTGAATTGTGACATCACTAGGCTTGGATTCGGAGAAAATCTATGACTTACCAGAGAAAAGTCAAACGGACGCACCATACTCTTCCGCGAGACTGAAGGTCTCAAAGGGTTCTTTGGAAAGACATTAGGACTATCGCAAGTCTTGCGCAACTCAGAATCCGGTTGTGCGTCCATCTTGCATCTAAACCTGGCCACCTACTTCGTCTTTCAGAGTTGTTCCAGGCTCTACTCCCTATTTTAAATCTCAGGAGCCCGAAAAAAACGGGGTGGAGAACTCGGCCTTCGTTCCGAGTTCGCTGTGGCCGCTAGAGAAATAAGAGTCACAGGACATGGTGGACTAATAGTATTCAGCCATTATGACACCATGAATAACATCTCAACTGCTTATAAATACAGACCTCAATATGTTCATTTGAAATCCCAGTAGATAGAGCTGGCGTGGCTTATACTGGTCGAGTACGATCTACGAACTACAGGCTACACAATCGAACAGAAGAAAAACTAGAAGAAGTTCTGGGAGGGCGGGTAAAAGAATACGAAGTACGGAGTAAAGAAAAAAGAGCTTTTTTCTTATTAGTGTGATAGTTAGACCCATCGAATTAATAATGCAAAAGGTATAGCGTAGGGCGCAAAAAATAAGAGTCTGCGCGTTCTTTACCCACGCCCTACGCTATACCTGACGCGGTCACTGGTTCAGCAAACCCTGATCTTCTCCACTATCGGCACGGAGTGGAGTCAACCATCAACTTGTCGGCAAAGGCTCAACCTTCCCGGGTCAAGTACCCGAGTCTAAGACTCAAGGTATCCAGTCCGAGTCTGGCATATTGTCCACCGCGAATTGTCATCTACTATATAATTTCTCGACCAATTACAACTATCACTCACTTAAACTAGTGTGTGGATCTGTTTGATACTCCGTACGTTCTCCTCCAGGTGCGGTGCCAGTATCCATGCATACCCCACGGGCCATGGCTTCAAGACAGGCCAGGAACTACATCAGGTGTATATATACGCCAGCAAGAACGAGAACTTCAAGGGTCCCATTGGCATATGAATTACACACTCCTAGACACGCCAACCGTACACAATCAGACTTAACTAATCAGAATCCAATAATATTCCTGCATGGGTTTCTCGGGTCCAAGCGCGAAAACAGGGGTGTGGGCAAGTATGTTTCTCTATTGTGAACTGTTATCTGCCGACCACTTCAGTGTAGCGCTCACAGACTTCTTGTTCAGGAGTCTGGCCCAGGATCTGTCGCGACAAGTCTTCTGTTTGGTATGTTTCATCGTCTGATTAACGCCTGGTATATAAATGATTGATGGAATTCTAGGATCTTCGAAACCATGGAGATTCCGGTCACCACCCAAAGCATGACTATATGGAAATGGCAATAGACGTTGAACATTTCATCAGAACCCACGGACTGAATAATGCCACATTGATTGGTCACTCGATGTAAGGAACCAAATTCGGCAGGTTACCTCATGCATGCAGTCCAATCACATATTAAATTTCTTCCTTAGGGGGGCCAAAACCGCCTTGACGCTTGCCCTTCAGTCGCCAGATCTGATATCCAAGGTCGTCGCTATCGACAACTGTCCCATCCACCTAGGCTTGACGGAAGAGTTTCCGAGATATCTCAGAGCTATGGAAGAAGTACAGGATGCACGAGTCAAAAGTCATCAAGAAGGGGACAAGATCTTGAGCAAACATGAGGAGGTATATGTTACACTGACCTATTATCCCGAAACGAGGAATTTTTCTAACAGTTGTAACTAGTCTCCGTCCGTGCGATTATGGTTACTGAGTAATTTTGTTCGAGAACGCGACTCCCCGCATCTGAAGCTTCGTGTTCCTTTGGATGTCCTGACGACTGCTATCGGTCCGTTGGGAGATTTTCCACACAAGGG
Organism: Aspergillus caelatus; assembly: GCF_009193585.1. Lineage (NCBI taxonomy): Eukaryota > Fungi > Ascomycota > Eurotiomycetes > Eurotiales > Aspergillaceae > Aspergillus > Aspergillus caelatus. The sequence goes on from NW_022475522.1 coordinate 14,616, forward strand.
CAAACCTGTTCAGTTCCCCAAACCCGCGTTGTTCCTTCGAGCCCTGCAGAGCCATTATATACCTGAAAGCTCATTCCCCGTTATTTCGTCTTTCTTCCCTCGATCGCGCATTGTGAATATAGATTGTGGACACTGGATTGTTCAGGAACGGCCTGAGGAATTCAGACAGGGTAAGTTGGTACCTTGCAGCTCTTCTGCGTAAGACCTACTAACGTTGGAATAGCTGTTGTCCAGTTCTTGCAGGAAAAGGACGAAGTTGATTAGCCTGTGAATTGCGATACGACATTAGCTTTTAATATCCATTTGTCTTCATCGGGGAATTCTGCCATGCCATGCTCCCGATTCTATAGCTAGAACTATAAGTTTTTTCAATAATATTTTATTTGAGTGGGGTTGTCTATATTACTTATAACTACCATACAAGCTTGAATGACTATTCCCATCTTCCATTAACTCATCCAGCCAAAAATAGCCCGCCTGTTACTCTAGCCTGATGATATTGAAGCTCCAAGCGGCATAAGTTCTTCTAATTCCAGTCGAACTCCGCTTAAGCGGCGATCTTCTTGTCCTTCACTTCCTCATTCCCAGCTGTTTCCTTGGTCTTTTTCTCTGCCGTTTCCTCTGTGGTCAATGTTGCTGAGCGTACCACCTGCGATGATTCCCTTCCTCTTAAGCTCCCTTCACACTTGCCTTCCTCAGAAGCCTGCTGACCATCTCTTTCCTTACGCGGAAGGTTTTTCTTCACACTGCACCACTCCATGCTGAAAGCTCCCAACATAGAAAGACAAGCCATAATGAGACCGACCTGAAAGCACTTGCGCAGGGAGTCGTTATATGCCTCCTGAGCTACGGCATGGTCCTCAGATGTGACGCGATTAAGGAACTCAGTGGCACCGGTACTCTGTATTAGCTGAGGGCTGATGCCGGGGATGCCGGCGAGACGGTGCGCTAACTGGTTGAAGAGTACATTCTGGCCAACCGAGGCGAAAACGGCGCCGAAGAGCTGCTGACCGAAGAACATGAGAGATACGCCAATGGCCACGTCTTTGCGCGGTAGCACCGTCTGTGCAGCCATATTGGGTGCCTGGGAGCAGGAGCCGATGCCGAACCCGTATATGATCTGGAAGCCTATCCACTTGCCCTCCGAGGTATTGATTCCGAGGGTAGTGAGTAATCCAGTGCCGATCGCTGTGAGGCATACACCGAAGATCATGAAGGGTGTGTAATAGCCGATGCGGGAGACCAATTGGCCAGTGATTATGGATGCCACAACAATGGGGATTAGCATAGGAAGCAGGTGGATGCCGCTATCGACAGCCGAGACACCTTTAATGGCCTGAAACCATATGGGTAGGTAATACACTGGCATTTTTGGTGTTAGAAGGCCATTATGTTCTCCGTTCAAAGTGTGGACGTACCGAAGAGATTCATATGTGCACCGAGGCAGGAGCTCACCCAGAAGCCGGAGGCAATACTGCGCTGGGTGAAGATACGCGGTGGTAGTATGGCCTGTTCTGGCGTCCAGTTCTGGATCAGGGCAAAGGCAATCAAAAGCACAAAGGCAAGTACAAGCAATGCTACAACACGCCCCTCACTCCACTAGATGCGGTCAGCTCTGCTGGATCGAGGCAGGGAGGCATCATGAACCGAAGGGTCCAAACTCACAGCATATGTGGTACCACCCCATTGCAAGGCCAAACACAGGCAAATAACTCCTGGAAGAAGGGCGACCAGTCCAAGCACGTTGAGCTGTTGCAGCCTGTCTTTCATAGGCGTCCTAATGTCCGGACGGTCAGGTCCTTGGAGCAAGATGGACACGAGTACCATAACTACGCCTCCCAAAGGGAGGTTGACGTAAAAGCACCATCTCCAGGTGACGTTTGTGGTGAAGGCACCGCCGACCAGTGGGCCGGTCACTGAAGAGATAGCAAATACTGCACCAAAGATGCCCTGGTACTTGGGCCGTTTATGCAGCGGAACAGCGTAGACGATGGCGACGATCTAGATGCCGCTGGGTGAGCAAGTCTGTGAGGAATAGTACGATACAGAACTTACGACACCAGAGAGAATGCCTCCTCCTCCCAGGCCGGCGATGGCCCTGCCAAGTATGAAAGCGACTGAGTTTGGGGCGGCACCGCAGAGGGCCGAGCCAGCTTCGAACAGGAGGATGGATATTAGAAAGACGGGTTTGACGCTGAAGAGGGTGTATATCTTTCCAAAAACTAGCTGGAAGGCACAATTAGTGAGCAAGTACGCTGTGCCATACCAGCCAATATCCCCCGCTGAGTTAAATTCATTAGTTATCTGGGGAATGGCGGTAGAGATAATGAGGCGGTCCTAGGATAGTTAATTCATAGCCATAGGAAAGCTTGTCACCTTGGTAATGGTAACGCACCAGAGAAACTAGGAACATGCTAACAAAAATGGACACCAACAATAAGGCAAGCTTGAGACCCGTGGGATAGACAATGTCTTCTACGTTGGGCTTGCCATCCCCCCGACTAGTCGGAGGTTGCTTTTCGCCGTTTAGTGAAGATTGAGTCATGATAGACACGGAACAATTTAGACATGATAGAGAAATTATTGGTGGTCTGGTGGGTGAGTATTTAAAAAGCATGAGAATGCTGCTTCGCTCTGCCAATACCGATTCGCTTTTCGGAGCACAAAAGTTGCATTTTCAACTTCCGAACCCCGAGAAAGTCAACCTTCTCTATCACTACACCCTTTTGAATATTCCCCACGCATTAAGCATGACATCAACAATGAAGAGATCCGCAGTATCCGAGAATATTGAGCCAGGAGATAATCTTAAGACCTACTCGTGCTTGACTTGTCGGCAGCGCAAGGTCAAATGCGACCGTTGCACTCCCTGCTCCAATTGCATCAAGGCCGAGAAGCAATGCAGCTTTATTCCTCCTGTGCGCGGGAAGCGAAAAAGAACAAAACCTCCCAGAGAAAGTCTCCATGCCAAGTTAAAACGATACGAGGAATTGTTGAAATCTTACGGTGCAAAGTTTGAGCCATCGGGAGATTTTGATGACTCGGAGTCGGAAACGGCATCTCAGCCTGATGATGTTCAGATGGATGAGGAGGCTGTCCCTCCAAGCCAACGCCCCAACCTGGGAGAAACTAAACCAAGGCTTATCATTGATAAGGGCACATCTAGATACTTTGACAGGTATGTTTGATACTACTTTAGGTTGTGAAGGAATGGCCTCTAAGGTGTGTTAGTGCTCCTTGGTCTAGCCTAGGAAATGGAGTAAGTATTTCACTTGGCCTTTCCCACTTCTTTCGCTGATCATATATTAGCTTCACCATCCGGAGGTTGGTGAGCCAATTGATGAGTCAAACATTCAAGACAATGAGCTGTTCTTCGAACCTGAACAATTTGATAAGCCCGACAACCTGGCAAACCTTCACCTCTCGCACCAGATGTTATCAAAGTTGAAGGAAATATATCTTGATCGAGTTGACCCTATGATAAAAATCTTACATGTGCCTACATTCTGGATCTCAGCAACCGACGGGTTGAGTGATCCTCAAAGCATGCCAACAGACTTGGAGGCAATGATTTTTGCTTTCTACCTTGCGACAATCTCTACTCTAAAAGAAGATGAATCCCAACATCTATTTGGAGTACGGAAATCAGTCATGTACTCCCGATATAGACTCGCGGCTCGGCAAGCTTTAATAAATGCAGGTTTCCTATCAACGTCCAGTCCAACGACCCTTGGTGCATATGCATTATTCATGGTAAGTTGTAGCTACCAAACTTTTATTTAATCACAGCTTACACAGGAAGACGTGTATAAGAAAAAGCTATAAGTGTGATACCCTATTCGTTTTATCGGGCGTCGCTATACGACTTGCGCGCAAAATGGGGCTCCATCGGGATAGTTCAACTCTAGGACTCTCTCCATTCGAAACGGAAATGCGAAGGCGACTTTGGTGGCATTTAGCTTATGTGGACTTCCGCCTGGCAGATGTGCTGGGGACGAAACCGTCGCTGGATCTTTCCTGCAGCGATAACCAAATGCCTCTGAATGTCGAAGACGAGGACCTCCACCCTGACATGGTCAACCCACCACTGGGACGCCGCGGCATTACTACTACTACTCCTTGTTTGGTTAAATACGAGATTATGGGGAGTCTGCGTGAATTTCCAACATCGTGTCCTAGTGAATGGCGCTGGGAGGCACTCTCCAGTCCGGATGTCACAATCATGAAAAAGGACAACATCATCAGCCACATTGAGGATCGACTGGAAGTGAAGTATCTGCGATATTGTGACCCGTCGAACTCGCTTCATACTTTTGTATCAATCATAATCAGGTCATCAATATGCAAAATGAAGCTCTTTGCGCATAACCCACGACAATTTGCCAACGATCCTATCAAAGTCCCCCAAAGCGAGCGCAACATATTCTTTGCTAACGCTATGAAACTATTGGAATATGTCATTTTCATGCAAGAAGGGACCCATGGTCTAGAAAAATATAAATGGAATTTTGGCACAAGCGTTCTCTGGAACGTGATACTCTACGTGCTCATCGAAGTTCGACACCGAAAAACAGGGACTGACGTTGATAAGGCATGGAGGTTGATTGAAACCGTATTCTCGTATTACCCTCAGGTGTTTGACGAATCCCCCGGGCCTGTATATATAGCACTAGGCAAGTGGACGTTAGAGGTTTGGGACGACCACGTTGCGGCCTTGAAGGCAGACGGCCTTCCAGAACCATTGACACCCGATTATATCAATGCAATCGGTCACTCCCGACGACCGGCAATAGAGTCACCATTCAAGGCCAAGATTCAAGCGGTAGCACCTGAACCTGCCACTCGAGAAACCATGGACCAGGACAGAATCCAATCTCTGAATCACGAAGACAATCACTTCGATGGGGGAGCTCTCGACTTCTATGACCTCCCTAACCTCCTGTCTTTCGAGATGGACCCAAACGAATGGATTCAGTGGGAGCAGCTAGTTGCGGAGCAGGGAAGCTTCGCTCAAGGTGATAGTATGTAATACTCTAGGGTTGGTTTTACCGTTTGAAGAATGGAGAATATCCTCGTTGAATGCTTCGAATATTGTGATTTCCATAATACAACTCTGTGTCATCTTATTCTGAAGGTCACCTCAGACTTCAAGGTTTTGCTGAGATTATCAATAAGTACTTTTAAAGTTCAACTGCCTCATTCGGTAAGCGTGTCGGGAACCTGATTCGGAATAGTCCTATTCTTCCTCGACCGTATATATAACCCACGGTCACAGTCGAGACCAATGCTATTCTAACCCATCTCATCGTTCCTAGAGAGACTACAAGATGTCCTCAACCCCAACACAAAACATTTACGATGACCCCAAATTCTTCACGGCATACAGCACACTTCCTCGATCCCAACATGGCTTCGACGCAGCTCCCGAATGGCCGGTGTTGCAAGAGATGATCTTGAAGAACAACAAACCACGCCATAATGGCATTGAGAACGAACATGTTCTGGATCTAGGTTGTGGTTACGGTTGGTTCACCCGCTGGGCTCGAGAAAACGGCGCCAAACTTGTCAAAGGCATCGATGTATCGACAAAGATGATCGAGACAGCTAAGAAGTCCGAGAAAGACCTGCGTGAGAAAGGGACTATTCCGACTTCTTGTGGAACACTATTTTATGAAGTCGGCGATCTCGAGACGATATCCTTCAGCACATCTGAGACGGACTCATATGATTTAGTCTACAGTTCGTTGACGTTCCATTATATCGAAGATTTCTCAAAATTGCTTCGGCAAATCCGACTTTGTTTGAAAAAAGGTGTTCCTGGAGATGGTTCTAGGAAAGGGGGAAGGTTAATCTTTTCAGTCGAACATCCCATCTGTACAGCCCCGGTTAATCCGGAACCTGACTGGAAGGTTCTACCAAATGAAGATGGTGAAGGAGTGGGTAGAAAGATTTGGCCTTTAAACACTTACAGTGATGAAGGTCCGCGCGTGACGAACTGGCTGGGTGTTGATGGGGTCAGAAAGTACCATCGAACCGTGGAGACTTATGTTACTGCTTTGCTTCAGAACGGCTTCGTCCTGACTGGATTAAAGGATTGGGTTCCTTCGGAGCATGACGTTGAGGAACATCCTGAATGGAAGGATGAAAGGCATCGGCCGTATTTCTTGCTCATCTCTGCTGAGGTTCATTCAGATTATTAGAATTGGATGGGCTTCCTTATATATACCTTGTGCATAATCTTCGAATTCTTCAACGATTTTCACGTCACAATTCGGCTCAATGTTTATGAAAAGAACTAATCCTGATTACTTGTCAATCAGAACTTATATCGATCGTAATAAGCTTACCATTTGCTCCCTAATAATTAAGAAAAATAGCGAGTGTCTTCCAACAACATCCTACAAATGGAAAGAGAGTAAGTGGTATCTAACCAGAAAGACTATTATACTTCGCTCAGACATTCAGTTTTGATATGACTGAATTAGTTATAATCATCCAATTTTCCGGGTTTCAGAAAACTATGCCTGCGAAAATACTATGGTCAAGATTCCTGATATACTGCGATTTGCGTCAACGAAAGACATGGCTGACGTTTGAAGTACTGCGCGTTCAAGAGCTTGCTTCTCTAGTCACTCAAGAGACTATTGCTCCAATTGCGAAGACTAGATCTGCCATTGTAAGCCAAGGGACTTTATATAACTAGAGTGGAGCAGTAATTCCTAGCTCTATCACCCAGTATGCGCTTCAAGCTTCCAGGAGCCTTCTTCTGCGCGTCAATACTAATGTTACATCTGTATATTGCCTTTTCCCATTCATTTTGGTGAAATTTAGGAAGTATCACAGAACTAGTGGCCTAGGTCTTGGATTCTTTCAAAGTCATGTCACTCCAAGTGATTGTGTTTGCAAGTCTTCAGGGGATTTGGACCCCACAGAATTATGCAACCGGCGGAACTCGAGATATGTAGTTTGGCAGTTCGAATTCTTGGCCGATATTGCCCGGCCCCAAAAGGATCCGCTAGTCTCAGATTATCACAATTTCGTGCACAAAATTTTTGTCCTGCGGATCAACTACAGGCTGCCGTAAAAGTACGCCTCGCTGAAGCTCTGTGGCAGTGAAGGTAAGCCGCTGTCCCAATTATATAGCTCTATAACTCACACTCGTATGAGGTGATGTTTATTCAGTCGTCTCGGCTAAGCGGACTACAGAGGAAGTCATGAATAATAGTCAGCAATATGCCGAAACTTCCGATCCATCTAGCAAATCAGACGATCCGGGTATTTCCCGAGGCGAACTGTATCGTTCACCACTCGCGAAGGTGCTCAATCAGGTTATTACTACTCTTTCATTCTCTCCATAGTCCGGGGCGAAATCAAGGAAGTGGCGCAAGGAAGAAACAGAGCACTTGTCAGGCCTTCCTCACGATGGTGCTAAGGATGCATTAATTCCATAGCACTGCTTACATGTCAATGTCAGCTCGCAGTACTTGCCTCGAAGATGTAACCCAACCGGCATCAGATGCCTCGTATGATGTCGGCCTAGCCCTAAGTGCTGCTGATCGATACCTGTTCAAACAAATCTCACCCTGCGGCTGTACCCGATTTGGTGCTCCGCCATCCTTACGCCAAGGCTCTCCCCTGTTGCCAACAATTGCGTCTGATGTCATTTCATAGATGAATATAAGCCTCCGTAGCTTACACAGTATATATCCATAGTATATATATATTCTGACACTGACAAATACGAGATGCTCTCAGTACCAGACTTCTTCCCTTCAAGTCTTCCATTTTGACTACTAGTAGAACCAATTCCATAGTAACGCAACAACGCCATGGCCCGCATGAGATATCCCAGCCTTGTTCTCCTCCTTTCATTCCTCATTATCTATGGCGTTGCTGAAGATACCAAGTTGTCCGAAAGTCTCGTAGGCTGCGATGAAGTCTCATGTCCCAAGGAAAACGCCCATGATCGCTGCACAGTCGGTGACAAGACATTTCTAGGCATCGGTCTATCTCGCATCCCCAACGTCCCCTCGACACTCGAAGGCCTGTCCCTTATCAAGGGTGTCAACGTCTCAGAAGGCGACGAGGGAAAGCGGGAGTTCAATTCGGCATATTACCTCGGAACACCGTCTGCGCTCGACGTCAACGACTTAAACGGCTGTGTTGTGACCTTCAACGACCCTCCTGAGAAACAATTCGACGGCCCCATAAAAACAGGCAAGGATAGAAACGTCACGGATGTCCAAGCGGCACGCGGTACTTGTCCGGACATCATTGAGCAGAAGTGTATCGATACGCTTACGGAGCGGGCGCGCAGCGTTACCAATGCCACTTCGAATGACGGTGTGTGCGCGGCGTTGGAGCGCGAACTGAAAAGGAATACATTTGAGGAGTGTGGGATCCTCGGTGGTAAGGGTAAGGGACTAGGGAACTTTACCGTTACCTCGTTTGGGAATCTTTCAAGCGTGAAGAATTCCACGGATTGTTGGCCTGTTAAGCCCAAATCTGATGGTTTGGCCCTGATCACGGAGAATACTGCTGTGGTACGTGATATATATCTATATATTAATCTCAAGTTGCCCCGTCATCCTTAGGGCCCAATATGTTTCCTGGGAGCCTAGACTAATATACAATACCATGATGCAGGGGAACAATACGGCAGCTTCAATGTACCGAGAGGCCTGGAAGATCACCCCGGTGTTGACAGTATTCGTTGGTAAGGGCAATAAGAGCCTGGTGGATAGAACCTCTTCGCAGATGACATGTTTAAAAGTTGTGACTGAAGAGAACCCCGAAGAGGAGGAGAAGGGCTCTGAGAGTTCGGCGTCTATGTTTAGCACTAGCCCGCGTGTGGCAGGTATGGCCATGCTAATAGCTGCCGCCTGGGTAGCATTCTAGATGTAGCCTAGATCAGATACGCCGAAATGATACCCTTGTCAGTTTGTGTTAATGCAGAGTGGTGTACCTAAGCAAAGCATGATAACCTCTCTAAAGGATCTTGACGTATTTATCTTCAGGGCTAACGAGATGGCTTTTTTTTTTTTTTTGGCCTACTCGAGCGCAAACGTAAAACTTGTCAGGGCATGTTCAAGATCTATAGCTGTAGTGGTGTTCTAAAAAAAACACATACTCAAATTAGCTTTCTTACTGATGGCAAAATATGAAAGCCTAATCATCAATCAAGTCAGTGTGGCCGAGTGGTTAAGGCGATAGACTAGAAATCTATTGGGTTCGCCCGCACAGGTTCAAATCCTGTCGCTGACGTTTCTTTTTGTTTTTGATGATCGAAACGGCGGAGTCCCTAGATTCCGGTTTACTACACCGTAGTGCCGAGTTCACTACGGGGTACGGAGTAATTGTGGTTGAATACCGTGGCTACATTATTTCCTACATCCTATCTGTGTACAGTACTTAGATCGAGACGACAGGACTGTTGGCGTGGTCGCTGAACACTGCCCTCTAGACCAAGAGTAGTGTATGAAGGGCTAGCCTACCTTTTGTCTTTCATATCCATTATCGTTTTTCTAAGCAATATCTTCGGTAAGGCCGATTGCATAGAGTCAATTAGGGCTATTGCCTCGGCCATTCTCGATCCCATATCTCCCACGCACTGTTAACCTCCACCGTCCCCTGCAGGCCTTCTCTCTTGAGATAAGAACTTGGGCTCTATGCTGCATCTTGTTAGGCTCAACTAGGACTAGCTCCTTATAAACTTCAGGCATTACTCTCCTGTCGTTTTCTCACTGTTATATATACTACATCTTATGATCTCATATGCTATAGAATTGGCTGCGACGGGAGGTTGCAAAAGCTAGCTGACAAGGGAACAAGGGAAACGATTACAACGGCAACAAGTGTAGGGCAAATGATATTTTTTGTCATAAATAGCAAATATGTAGTGTCGTGGCTTGGATCTTGGGCTTCAGGTCGGTTCAGGCCATGATACTGTTTTCAGCCATGAAGCTAAATGCGTCGCCTTTGATTGCGGGAATATGGCATTGTCTTACAGGGAGAGCTGCTTTAACACTCGTATACAGTATCTTGTAGTCTCGAGTTGATCGTGGTGAGCTTCTTTCCGGTAACCTTTCAACCTGTTGCCATTCGAGGGCAAGACTCCAGCCAAGGGGTGTTATCATTACAAAAACCCCACAAAAAAGTACAAAAAGAATGAAGCAATGCTCAATGCAAGGGCAACCATGTCAAGTTTCGCCCTTAAAAAGGGATAGAAAGTCGACAAAAAAGATCTCGTCAGCGACAGGATTTGAACCTGTGCGGGCGAACCCAATAGATTTCTAGTCTATCGCCTTAACCACTCGGCCACACTGACTTGATTATTAATATAGTTTCATATTCAGAATTCTTAATTCAGGATATAAAATTACTTGAAGTTTCAAAAAAGTCATCGATCTGGGTATGCTTGGTGGCCTAGCGTGAGCCTGACATTTTGCCCATCGACATGCTGTGATTGGTGTACACCTGGCGCAATAGGCATAACAGCAAGAGTGAGGTCAGCCTATGACAAGTCTAATGTGTGATGAACCATGGTTAAAGTTCCGGTTTGACCTCGTCCCGATCCTCAAAATACGTGCGTCATACCACTATGAGCCAGCGATGAAGCAATTCCAATGGAGGCCCGCTCCAATGACCCTGCGAGAGTAATGATATTTCCTGTCGCCCACGGGTAGTACAGGATTGAAATCGGCCTGGAACGTTGTCGTGGTCATGAGACCGGCCCTCTACTGCACTGGGTAAACTGAAGACGGTATAATAAAGCCATGCACTCTCGCTGTGAAGCCTCGAGTATTTTATGTTCCTCTGTGTAATGCAAGCAAATAAGTCACCATGTCCTACATTTACTCACACGAAGACAACGAAATCGCATCCTCCATCGAGGAGAGGATACATGCTATGCGTAGCTATCAAGCGTAAGCTCGTGACACCCTGGGGAGCGGTACTAGACAAAAGTTAACGATGTCGACTCCAATAGTGCGCTGAGAAGTCGCCGTGCGTCTGCAGGCACTCGAGACGCCGAGGAGATGCACCACGATGAACCACAAACTTTTCAGTCGCACGCGGTCGATCAGCAGACTAAAGAGCCGACACAAACAGTGGAAGGATTCAAGGTGTGAGCAGTTCCATGCACGAGGCTTCTAATCGTTGCATACTGATTTAGTAAGCGTTCATTTCGATCCGCAGCCACCTGAGACGATCAGAAACACCACGGAAGATTCGAATGAAGTGCATCACCCGGAGGAGTGATAACCATTATTGCTGCTGCAATGTGACAAGTCAGTACGAAATTGAATCAGTCGAGATATTATGATCCACGTGATGTGATTACATGACTCGCGTCTGTGTGACGTTTCAAGTTCCGGAGAAGGATTTATCATTTAACTTCCAGTGATGAAAGTTTGATAGTATATCTAGTACGGTGTATTCTACCCGAATGGCGCGTGCGGGGAAGTCTGAAGGAGTTGCCGGATTCCGTGACACTAGTAAATGATACCAATTTACCAAGTACAGGACATACAAGTCAATTGGTTGGACCATCTTTTCTTACCTCCCTTTGGTTTCGTGTGTCACAATACTGTTACAACGATCCGAGATGTGGCTGTTCCGAGTCCCGAGAGGGTTCCCGTCGCGGTCTCGAACGCCCGGGCTGGGGTAACTAAGGGTTCCATACTTTATGTAAGTACTGCGTAGTACCCAGGAGCTGCAATCGGGTACAGCCGCGTTATGGAGCATTGCATTGTCCTGTCGCGATATTACAATTGGAGCATACTTCACACGGTCGGTTTGATCCGCATGAAGCGGTCAATGTTACTCAGTAGTTGCAATGATGCCTCAAGATGTCTCGGCCAGGACACAGTATGACAAACTTTTAAACTCAACGAAAAGGGCAATTCAACTGATAGATGTACCTACTCCGTACTGAGATTCAATTACGGGGAAAGCTTATCCGCCAGGGAAGGAATGAGTGTCCGTGCTTCTAATGTTAGTGTCGATGCCAGTCAATTGCCGTCCAATAGTATTGAATAGATTTAATAATTCATGTTACTTGAGAACGACGTGGGGGCAAAAGTGATAGACCTTTGGCCAAGTCAATCATTACTCGCGTTGTTTGGTACTAGTAGTCAGAACAAAGCCTGGTCAATGTGGCGTTCCGCTTGGACCTGCAGCAATGTCAAATTGCGGGAATAATGCACAAATCAAGGGGCACTAGACATGGATACGTGTCCGACAAGGTCTTGTGGACGAATGTCTTATTAAACGAGACCAGGAATTCAAAATATAACAGAAATAAATAAGACAAGAAAAGGGGGGGGGAGAGAAAAGATAACATCACGTGCAAGTGAGAGTGCCCTCCAGAAACATGGAAGAAAGAAAGAAGATACCCATTTAATTAAGCTAGCAAGCCAAACCAAATCATTACGTCACAGTCTCCTTGGGTTCACCTGATTCTACTTAGTCTCCGTCAACATCAGCCCCATCAGTTGGAGAAGTGAGAAAAAAATCTAACGGCCGATAAATTCAGATTGCTTCGAGGTGGATTCTCATTTCCACCGCAGAAACCTGAAATGGCAATGGGGAGTCAAACTAGTCCCTGTCGGGATCTATTGGATATCACGTCTCGGAACTTTTACCCGGTCAACTGGTTCTTTTCATACCACAGCCCTACAGGTATCTTACCGGCTATCTTTGAGGTGTACGGACAGACGGGACAGAATCATGCCTAAACAGACATAAATTACCCTCCAACGATGTACGGTACAGGTACCTCCATACGAGACCCATACAGGGTCAGGTGGTTGACGTAATGTTGATCTTTACCTGCCTGGAATGCAAATCTATTGATTTGGCTATTTGACTATTGCTTGATCAATGCGCTGGCAGCAACCACACGATGGATGATCACAGGCCCAGACCTTGGCTTTGCATCGTGACTTGTCATTCTTGCCAAGGGTCGTGGATATACGTTGATTCCCTTAAACCCCCTCTTCTGGAATGTCTCCACCTCCTTTGTTCTTTCCTCAAAGCTGTTTGTCTTTGTCCCCTCATCTCACAGCGCCATCGCATTTCCTCCTCCTCTCCATATATATACTTTTGGAGATAGTATCCGACAAGTGTTAAATATACTCCTGCGCATCTGTCTGTGATACAGTGACCTACTTCTACACCACGATATATACACGGTCGAGAGCACCCGGTCATTTTTGCTTGAAGAAAGAGGTAGAGAAAAATCCCCTGACCGGTGGGTAGACTTCCGTGGTTGAAGTTACATTCCCGCCTAATGGTGACAACGTAGCGGTTCCTGTTCCGCATTTCCCTCTACCGAAATCAGTCCGATGAAACCAACCATCATGGCAAACAGGGTGGATAGCCCCGCGTCGTGCACCTTTCTCCGAAGCAGTGACTGCAGTAAACATTGTTTCGTTCGACGCTTTTCGCAATGGCTATGGTCATCCTGGTTTATCAGTCCCGCAGAAGCCCGTCCCGCCCTTGCAGAGCCGCCGAGCCATCAAAAAGACAGGAATTCTTCTTGGCCATCGGAGCCAAGTCCGGACGCTGCACAGCGCGAAGAAACAAGGGTGGACACAGAACGTTCAACATTTCCATGTAAAGCGTGTGAATCGCGGGGTGTCGCATGCGATCTTCAGCGACCGCGATGCGCACATTGCCTGGATGAGCAACTTTTATGCTTCTATGTGGCGCCCCTACCTCCCTTGCGGGCGACTAGACGTTCGAAAAAGCCGCGCTCCACACATACAGAAACAGTATTGCGTCCACGGGAGATTGACACTAGCGGATGATCGTGGGAGGAGCTTCGACATTAAATTAATACACAATTTTCCTTAACTGCCGTGATAAGATAGGCATCACTCTTCTCTTCACGCAGATTAGATAAAAGATATGATTCCCCTCCGGTGATGCACTCCACAGAGGGGAGAGTGGATATACCCCAACAAGAGATTCTTGCAAAAAAATATATATATATATAATCTTCACATGCTCCTTGACATCCCACGGTTATCACCAATAAATTATTTGCACTCATGGATAATTGACGGGCCCAGACAATACTGGGGTCAGTCTATGTTGAAGACTACTCAGAGATAAAGAAAATCTGCTAGCCGCCAGCGCATACATATGATCCTAACACGAGACTTTTGTTACCTTGATGCCTTTCAAGGCTGCAGGGAGGGTGTCGAGTAGCCTCGGGTGACGGTGGACAGAGCTCCGTAAAATTGAAGTCATTGTTGTCGGAGCACTGTGAGCCGGTCTCTCCACACCCCCAGACATACTTCAAGGATGGGGTATTTTTATATAAGCTCGTGCCATACAGAGTTCTAGTTATCATCTTGACAAACAATTCAATTGTCTGAGTCGTTGGGGTTATCGCATCTATCCGACCGCTGAGGCTATCGAATATTCATAGTGAGTCGCCACGCAGCTACGCGTTGACGCAACATACATTCTTTTATAACTTTATTTGAAAGTATATCGCCCGTCTAATATTACTCACAGATGGAGGAAGAGTATACGCGTATCGCGGACATCATTCGCCACCGGGCCAAAACCCATGATAAGAAGCGATATCTCGTCGCCATCGCCGGCGTGCCCGGCTCTGGCAAAACAACAACGGCAACTGCCATTGCACAGCGTTTGAATTCAGGGCAAAATCCTATCCAGACTGAGCTGGTCTCCATGGATGGCTTCCATCTGTCGCGGGCGACACTGGACCAGCTCCCGAATCGAGAGGAGGCATATATCCGGCGTGGAGCGCCGTGGACCTTTGATGCCGCCCGATTCATTACTTTCGTTCACCAATTACGGCAGTGGACAGATACGTTTTCCAACGAGACCATATATGCACCCGCTTTCCATCATGAAACCAAGGATCCAGTAGAGGATAGCATCATGATATCCAGCGACGCTTCGATCCTCATCATTGAAGGCAACTATCTCCTTCTGGATGAGCCTGAGTGGCGTGACGTCGCACGACTGGTTGACTACCGTGTGTTCGTCGACACGGACCTGCAAGAAGCACGGGAACGTGTGGCGAAACGTCACGTCAGCGCTGGGATAGAAAAAACAATAGAAGATGGGTATCTTCGGGTGGATAGGAACGACTATCTGAATGCGCTTACAATCCGGGACAAGCTGATCGAGCCTGATATGGTGGTCCGTAGCATCACTGAGGTATCATCATAACTTGCTTCTATCGACTTGCCTATTTACACCATAAACAACACCACATGTGTACATAACGACTTATGTTTAGACTGAACCCTACTCACTCCTTAATCTTCTGTTTATGAAACACGTCTGAGTTCATTAGCAACTATACGCATCGTGGAGAACGACATGGAAGATTTACTGGGAATCTCTGGCATCCAATTGGCTCTAGAGCTGCAGAAGAACTCGCCCTTTGGTGGCAGCGCTTCGGGATCATCCAAGGACCCAACACATAAATAGCGGAACTGATCTTTGACGGCATCCTGTGAGGGTCAACATCACTTTTTTTCCTGCCGGCATAGTGTCGTATATCCCTACCCCATATTCACAGATAAAACTGCCACAATTGGAGCAAAACTCGCGATGAATCAGCGATCCGGACCCATTGTCGGCCACATGTTCCTTTGGGGCGCCTTTAGTGAGTCGGAGAGCGTCCTTGGGGATCTTCGCGGTAAGGCCGTAGTTTGTTCCGAAGGCTTTCTATTCCTGTGTTAGTAGCATTCATAAGTGGCATATAGAGAGAGGACATATTGCAGTGTCTGCGTACTTTGCAGTTTTTACAGTGACAGAGGGAAGTCCGTGCGTCATCGGGTGAGGAAAGGGACAGTTCGTACTCGATATCCCGGCAATAACACGATCCAGGGTAAGTCGGCATGGTTTTGGGGGGCGATTGGAAGAAGTGTATGGAGCTAGAATAGAGGTTCGGTCTGCTGAATTGACAGGGAGAAAAGTTCAGTCGAGGGCGACTTGTCGAGTTGTATAGGGTTCGCCGGAGGGTTGACGTCATGGTTCGTTGTGTGGCTAATCTCTTTTCGTTATAAGGACAATCGTTGTAATCATCTTAATATTCTAGTAATTTATATCTACGGTATACCCAGAGTGTCCTGCAACATCTATTACTAGAGAATCTGACTGAGTTAGGGTTATGAAGAAGGTGTGATGTGATCATGACCACATGACCAATCTCATCCTTCTGTCATATTAAATCATTTCATTTATATCACATTGTATCATACCACCCTTTCACCAATTACCCTTCCATATTTATGGAATGCGTTGGATTGTCTTCATGTTTCTATTTATTATCATCCCAACCGATACAATGCCATCCACAGGCATCCTCAAGTGAAATGCGCCCTATGGCCTTTAGGTCTGCGATTGATTTACTGTCTACTGCGGGGTAGCTCAGTTTATTCTACACCCGATCGTGACACTCAAGGAAATGGCAACCCAAGCACAGGACTCCCAGAGAACCCAACAATCTCATACTATGATAAAGAGAGCCGTCGTCTCTTCCTTCATCTTTCGCTTTCCTCCGGGGCAGCCTAACAAGCCGTCCGTAGCGTTGTTCAAGCGGAGCGAAAAAGTGAGGACGTACCGGTATGATGCGACTCCAAAACCAACCATGCCTAGTACGACTATAGTAATATGACTTTCTACATATAGTCATCACCTTGCCCCTATCTCCGGTAGCATCGATCCTGATGATCCTAACCCTCTCGCGGCGGCGTGGCGTGAATTGTGCGAAGAAACCAACCTCACCCCGTCGGATCTCAGCTTCTGGCGCACCGGCAAGCCATTCACCTTCAGTGACCCGTCTATCGGCAGAGAATGGACCGTTCATCCGTTCGCTTTCCGTCTCAAAGATCCGGCAGAAGGGGGACAGGGGGAGGAGGCTATTCGGACTGACTGGGAACATGAAGGGTGGCAGTGGTACGATCCGCGTACAGTGCTCGAAGACGAAAGCCTGACCACCGTTCCGCGTCTGCAAGATAGCTTAAAAAGAGTCTGGTTTGAGAGTACAACCAACGAGCGAGCAGGAAGGGCTCTTGCGACTGGTCTGGAACGGCTGCGAGCGGACCATGAGAGCGGCGCGCATGAGTTGACGGCGATAGCGCTCACCGTGTTTCGTGATTTTATCGTGTACACGCAAACCCACCTTGATGCAGAATGGTGGGCCATGATTCGAATGGCGGCATGGCATCTCATCAAGAACGGACGGGAAAGCATGGGTGCAGCCACGCAGAACGCCGTTCTATCTGTTTTAGCGGAGATAGAAGATATCATGGAGCAGAAAACCGGTGCCGAGCAAAAATGGGATCGGATCCTGGCTCTGATCGACTTTCACCTGAGGAATCGCGCCGATACTGCACAGCAGGTCAAGCAATCCTTCATCTCCTACCTTCAGTCTCACTTTTTGTCCGGTGGCACACAAAAGGATCGGCTTACCATGCTCACCATATCCTCCAGTTCCACTATCCGGGACAGTATTTTGGAAGCATACGATGCGCTCGGGATCCAAACACTTGAACTGCGGGTCCTCGAGTCAAGGCCGCTTTTCGAGGGCGCCAGTCTCGCCTCGTCTATCTTATCCACATTCAAATCCCAGTCAAATTCTCCCGACAAGCGTCTGCATATCACGATGTATACTGATGCATCAGCTGCCCTGGCCGCCAAAGACGTCGATATCGTCCTGCTCGGTGCGGACCGCATTTCCGCCACCAAGGGTGTCAGCAACAAAACCGGATCTCTACCTTTGGTGCTCAGCGCGAAGCATGTCACCCCAAGCGTGCGAGTTGTGGTGCTTAGCGACATTGAGAAGGTCAATGGAACGGCCGGGATAATCAACGACGAACTCGCCGAGGGCAATGATTCCTTCGAGGTGTCAAGTGCATGGCGCAGCGACGGTGTCAAAGGTGTGCAGGTGCTAGAGAATGGAATGAGAGGGAGAAAGTCGGAGCAGGAGAATTCGTCTGTCACGGTGGAGAACAACTACTTTGAATGGGTTCCTCTGGACATGGTGGATGCCTTCATCTGTGAAGAGGGAGTCCTTGAGAAGGACAGTATTCAGGAGAAGTCCCGTAAGTTGACAGAGAGGGCTGACCGGTACTTTGGTACTTTGTAATGATGGCGGTCGTTCATCCAGTTAAACTTATCTATTGACTGGCCTACGAGCTGTAATTAGATAGCACTTTACATAGCGCGACTATCTTATGTCGTACCAGACATGCCTCAATTTCTCATATGGCAGGATAACACTCGATAAAAAGTTATCAGAAACCACATCTAGATCGCTACGAAGCCAAAAGATATGATATCATCCACATCACATGAGCCACCACGATACAAACACTCATTCAACCCAGACATATCAGGGACTCTGTGAATAGTGTCCATATTCACTCTACAGTTGCTGTCTATGAGATCTCGAGATGTGAATATCGTGAAAAGTCACAGTAGAAAGAAATTTGAGATTAAGAGAGCTAAACAAGTCCTTACATGAAACAGTATTCCTAAAAGAAGTAGAAAAGGGGTGTATCTTCAACGATGAACTCCAAACACCGGCTTAAAGGCAGGGATATCTAACGCCAATCACCATCCAAGGTATCATTAACAATCACGAACGCGCGCCTGTCGCTTCGCTGTCCCAATGTGGGTATTGTGCACCTTCGTGGCGAACTTGAGACTAGTCAAGGTCTCGGCCAAGTGTGCCTGCAGCGGACTGACCATGACAAACATGAGCGTCTTCGAATTCCCTCCCAGGGAGAATTGGAGGAGGTAGGTAAGCTGCAACTCGTTAGTACCTTGATTCCAAACGGAACAGTCAGGGGAACTTACCTTGCTATTGCGATAGGGAATGTGTCCGCCGTCCTTACCCTGTCCCAATGCGGCAATCACATCACCCAAGCAGCTCAGACTGCGGTTGATATTCTGTGTCTCCCGCAGTCGCTCGCCGGTTGCACCGCTGTGGCTCAGTCGCTCACTACCGGCCAAGTCCACGAGGTTGAGCGTTCCCTCGCTGCGCTCGCCGGTAATGTCATTCTCGCCGATGAGCTTCAGGATGAAGACGGAATGAGACCGCGATGATCTCTCGTTGGCCTTTGTAGCAGCGACCGAACGATTGGCTGCGGCTCGTTTGAGGATACTTTCGACCATCTCTGGCGAATCCAAGCGCACAGTGGTAACATCTGTAATGATCGTCTTGCCTCGTTGCATGTCATGCCGAATTTCGTGCTTCTTCTTGTCGAGCTCTTCCGCCTTGCCCAAAAGATCGTTCAGATTTTCATTGTACACCTCCACGAAGTTTCCTTCCATGGTGTACTTCCAACCCTTTTCTTTGAGACTCGTGGCAGTCTCGTAGATTTGGTGCACAGCCCTTGGAATCATGCCATCCAACGAAGACATAGTGTAGGTCTTACCACTACCGGTCTGTCCATAGCAGAAAATGCACACGTTGTACCCATCAAGCGCACTTTGGACAAGCTGGCTAATCTCATCGAATACCTCCGCATTCTGGGTTGACGGCCCGAATACCCGGTCAAAGGCGAAGTTGTTGTTCTTCTTGGTAATGGCGCCCAGGCTGCTCTTCTCTTCCTGTCCCAAAACATTGATCTCCTTGCACTCTTCCGATGCATCAGGGTATTGAATCTGAGCGATGCCCGTCTGCGGCTCCGTTTCTAAAGAGGGTCGGACACGGCAAAAAACCCGGATGTTGCCCTTGAGCTCCTGAACCTGGTTGTGTAGTTTCCTTCGGAGGGTCTCTTCTTTCCGCAACTTGTCCTTGGTGGCGTTGGTCTCGGCCAGAGCATCCATCATCTGCTGATTCAACCGCTCAAACGCTTGAGATTGCTCCTCACGACCGGACTCCAAGAATTCGATTCGGGCCTTGAGCGCGCGAATCGACGACTCTAGAGTTACGCTATTGCTGCTGGCTGTGTCCAGGTTCTTCCGGAGACCCTGGGTGCTCTTGCGCTCTCGCTCAATCTCTTGTTGCAGGGCTTGCACATCATTCTGGAGCGAAGCAATTTCCCGATCTTTTCTGTCCAGCTCAATCTGGGAACGTTGCGCATCCAGGGCGGTCTGCGATGTGAGTTGGTTGATTTCGCGGAGTCGCGAGGCCTTTTCGTCGTCCATTTCACGCTCAAATCGCCGTTTCAATTCGCAGAGCTGGTCTTCATGTTCCGCAATTACGCTCTCTAGTTTCTTCTTACTATCAGCTCTCACGGTCTCAAGTTCGAGCCGTTTGCGCGAACTGAACCCATCCATGGCGAGCTCATGTTCTCTCTGGGCATCCTGTAAAGCGCCTTCTGCTGTTCCGATGCGAGCCTTCATTGATTCGAGTTCGACGCGCAAGGCCAGGTTTGCCTCCGTGAGATCTTTTCGAGACTGTTCAAGGTCGTTCACTGCAAATCGAACGACATGAGCACCTTTACACCCTGTCTTTAGAACTTGGACGATTACCTCTTGATTTGTACACCTCCACGGTTTCTTTGAGTCCGAAACTCTCCTGACCCGCTTGACTTACTCGGGAGACAAAGGCGTTGAAGAATTCCTCCATCGTCTTCTCGCGTGTTTCTTGGTCCCACTCGGCACCTGTAGAGAAGTTAAAAGAGGTGATCGTTGAATCTTTAGTGAGAAACTGAGGCACAGGGGGAGGTTTCCTTTTCGAGGAATGTTTAGATGGTGATGGGGGCTTGCACGAAGGGGTGGGTGTGGTAGGGGTAGTTAATCCAAGAGGGCCTAACGTCCTATGCATTGGAAAAGTCTTTGGGTCCAGCGTCCTTGCGGGGAGACGGCCCATAGCGGACGAATCCAAAGCACTGCTTAGGGATATCCCACGGCGATTAGGTCGCGGGGGTCCCTCATATTCTCGAGAAGAATACGACTGAGCTCCTGACTGATTATGTGGGACATGTTCATACATGCTTGCTGATAATGACGGGCTCGCGAAACTTGCAAAACCGGGGGAATCAAAGTGAAATTGTCGCCTACCCTTTCTCTTCCCCAAAACGCTTGAATCTTCCTCGTGATGGGTGTCCAATGATGTTGCTGGCCGGGCAATTGTATGGCCATTGGGTCGTCGGGCGCCGGCTAGCGAAGTCTGAGGGCGTGATAATGCCGAGTGGGGTCGCGCACTAGATCCGGTGGCGTGGGACGCTTTGGTAGTTCGTGATGTGGTGGAAGCGGATCTAGTCAAGGTAGTCGTTGCATGGGAATTCGTACGACCTTGAGGTTTTCCTGACAAGGTCGTGGACGTTGCTCTCGTTCTGGTGGTCTCAGCGCCTTGTGTGGTACTCCTCGGACGAGTCGGTTCTGTCCCTGTGAGCGCTACAGTCTTGCTAATCCGGCTGTTATCTCACTTACGCGACGACGTTTTAGCAATTGAGCCAGGCGGCAAGATGCCTGACCGTGAATTAGTATTAGCCGAACTCATTTCTCTGAGCCCAGCGGCGGGTATGCGTGTGCGGGCAGGGGCTCGTGATTGCGTCTGAGAGTGCGTCAGTCAAGGCGGAGGCTGAAGTTTGTCACGCCAGGTATCATTACCAAGTTCTCATTATCCATCATGTACAAAAAACAAACAATTGCTGGTACCGGTAAAAGGATACTCAAATAGAGCGGAGAGATGAAGGCAGAAGCTTTCGGAGCCACCGTCTAGAATGGGAAGAAAAACACACTGCAAGCTATACAAACAGATGAAAAGTCAAAGCGGGGAAGGGCGAATCACCATCAATTGTCGACAAATTGCAGTGAGGAAGGGTCCCGCATGGTAAGTAGCGCGAGGGTCAAGTCGTCAGTCGCCAGGGACTTTTCTTCCCAGTGATGGATGTTGAGTTTGGTTTGGAAGTTTGGCTTGTCGTTTGACGATCCAAGCGCCAGTTTCCGGAGTAACGCAAGGCGGTAAACAAACTGAGCAAATTGGGCATCTGGGCGGTGCTGACTCAGCCACTTTGCGGCGGGAGGCGCTAGACCCAGAGTAGGCTAGGCGTATCGTATCCATTTGATACCTTACCCTTCCGACGAGTACAACTGTGTACGGAGTATACTATGTACCATAAGAAACCAGCGTTACCGACGGTATCATACCGACAATATACCATCGTCACGAGGTGTCCGGGTTGGGATCAATTTTTTCACTTCCATGCCAAATGCAATCGGACTTCCGGTTCTCAACAATTGAACGGTTATTGACTCTGATTGTTGATCTTTAAATTGCGTGGACCCCCATTGCCTGCAACCGTCACCCAGTGAATCCATCTCCCGCGTGCGGGTCGTCCCACCGAAGACCTACTTTCCGACTAAAAGTGGACGGCGTCGACTTTCCCAGACCGACAGCTTCCCTGTTTCATAGTTACCCTTCCAATTGCTCCTCTCCTCCTGCTCGGTTTTTGCTCTTTTTTCTTTTTTTTTTTTTTTTTTTCCTTTGTCGTGATCACGGTTTTTGTTGTGTCTCAATCTGTGACAACGTCATGTCTGGTCGTTTCGTCCGTTCCTCTAAATACCGTGAGCTGCCATTACATTCCCTCCCCTCGTTTTGATGTTGCCCGCAATCTGACAGGTATCATTTTAGGACACGTCTTCGGGCGGAACACAAGAAAGGTACCCAGCAAATTCCTCGGCATCGCAATACCAGTGCCTCATTGACAACGCCTGTAGGAGCAATGTTATGATAACCTCCGTGTGTCCGCAAATGCCTGGGACAGCAATCTCGTCAAGGTTCGCCCGCCTCCGTTCCACGCCGACCACCCCCCTGACCCGTCCGCGCGATATGTACTAACGATTACTCAAGGTCAACCCCAAGTACCTGTCTGTAAACTGGGCAGCTGGCGGAGGTGGTGCTTTTGCCGTCATTCCCCTGGAGGAGCGGGGCAAATTGCCTGAGAGAATCCCTCTGTTCCGTGGTCACACTGCAGCAGTCTTGGATACCGACTGGTGAGCAGCGGTCACTTCATATCCAAGCCAAGTCACACGTCCAGAAAGCCAACGTACCTAGGAACCCTTTTAACGATGACCTGATTGCATCCGGTTCCGATGACGGCAAGGTACAACCCCAAACTAACCCGAGGGTTCCAATCTCAATGCTAAATAACCCGATCTAGGCCCTCCTGTGGCGCGTACCCGAAAACTTCACCCTCCGCCCCGATGTCGACCTCGATGATGTTCAGGATATTGCGCCTGTCGGAAAGCTGAGCGGTCACCCGAAGTTAGTCCCTCACCACGGCGCCGACCTTGTCATGGATGTACTTTAGACGCAGTAAACGGTTAACAACATTACAGGAAAATCGGACATGTGCTCTTCAACCCTGCGGCGGAAAATGTCTTGGCTACGTCTTCCGGCGACTTCACTGTTAAGATTTGGGATATTGAGGCCGGTGCTGCCAAACTCACGTTGAACGTGGGCGATATGGTTTATTCACAGTCCTGGAGTGCCAATGGCTCCCTCCTGGTCACCACCTCCCGTGACAAGAAGCTCCGGATCTGGGATGCACGTCAGGAACGTCCCGCGCATGAGGTCCAGGGACACTCGGGTGCGAAGAACAGCCGTGTCGTGTGGCTGGGAGAGCGTGACCGGATCGCGACTACCGGTTTCTCCAGGATGAGCGACCGCCAGCTCGCATTGTGGGACATGCGCGCTCCTGCGGAGCCCATCAACGGATTCAAGGTTCTTGATTCCATCTCTGGCGTCTGCATGCCCTTCTGGGACGATGGCACCCAGTGCCTATACTTGGCTGGCAGAGGGTAAGTCAGACTTGTGTACATTTTAAAAGTGTTCTGACGCCATTTAGTGATGGTAACATCCGTTATTTCGAATTGGAAAATGATAAATTCGAATATCTTGCCGAATACAAGTCAGCCGATCCTCAGCGTGGCATTGCTTTCATGCCGAAGCGCGGTGTTAATATCCACGATAACGAGATAACCCGCGCCTTCAAGACCGTCGGCGATACCTATATTGAGCCGATCTCTTTCATCGTCCCTCGCCGTGCCGAGACCTTCCAGGATGATATTTATCCACCCACAATCGGCCTGACACCCGCTATGAGCCCATCCGAATGGTTCGCCGGCAAGGAAGCCATTCCACCGAAGATTTCCATGGCTAGCTTGTATGAAGGAGAGGGCCTGAAGGAGGTTACCGGTGTACAAGACAAGCCTACGGAGACCTTGGGCGCTCCTGTAGCTCAGGCGGAACCTGCGCCGAAGCCCGCAGAGCCGACCCCGGTGAAGAAGGCACCCGAACCCGAGCCGACTCCTGTACATAAGCCTGCCCCGTCCATGAAGGAGCAAGGGGCTTCCATGGCTGCCATGGTGAACAAGTTTGCCGATGAGGAAGAGGCGGAGCCCGCGGCTGAGAAGTCCAGCTTTGACGAGGTGCCTAAGCCCGTCGAGCGGGAAGCTCGTACCGTAGAGTCTGCTTCACCAGTCAAGACCAACGCTTGGCACCAGAGGGAGGAAAGCAAGTCACAGACTGCTTCCAAACCATCCACCCCTGTTCCAGTAAGCACCATCCAAGGTTGGAACCATAACCATACCACACACTAACCACAATAGCAGGCCCAGGATAATGATCGCTCTCCTACTGTCGGCACCCCGGTTGAGACATCTTCCGGATTCAATATTCCGGAAGTCACCAATACGGCCGCTAGCGCCCTCCATGGCGAAATCCAGAAGCTCACACATATGGTCGGGCCTCTACTGAACGAAGTCCACGAACAGAAGCAGCAGATTGAGAGTCTGACCAAGACGATCGAATCTCTCGAGACCAACCAAGAGAAGCAGATACAAAGCCTGAACGAGAAGATTGTGGCTCTTGAGGCCAGGCTGAGCTAAACAGTCCTTCTCTGGCTTTGTATCTATAATAATTGTATTCTTCTTGTGATTCCTTTCCAAAAGACCCGTCTCTCGTTTTGTCCATAGCCATCGATGTCGTGTTATATGCCTTTCATTATGACTGACAGCATGATTGCAATGTCAATGCAAATACCATTTTTTGCTTCTTTGTTTCTTGTTCTACCTGGTTTTCTTGAGCGGAAATGATAGAAGTTGACGATATGTGTGGTTAATCAGTTATGATAAATATATATGTTTTCCTTGAACGACATCATCAGCTCAACCGTATGTAAACAATGGGGGTATAATTCAAATCCTAAGCAGTTTAGGGGAGAAAATGAAGTGCGTAGAGGGTTGATAAGTACTAGTATTTCGAACGATGTATAGCATTACATACGTCACGTGGGTAGGTACTTAATGCCAGTAGGATATATATATCAAAGGCGACCAAGCGACAATCTACTCAATTACGTGTTGAATTAACTACTTCTCTTCTCAAGCTCTGACGCAAGATATCTAGCTTTATAAATTGCCACATGTGGCGCTATTTCATCCTATCAGGGATCTTCAGGAGGTATATCTACAAAGAACGAAAGCGTAGATACTCATCAACTCCACCGCAAAGTCAACAAAACAACAGCAACATCCATGAACTAAGTATGCCCGCTCTCCTTCATGCAAGAACAACACTCCAAACCCACGAAAAATACCTGAAACGCTCTATATGCTCTTTTGTTGTAAGACAGGGGAAGATATGGTGAGGAAAAAGTTAAAGTCATATGGCTCGAGAGGTAGGTGGGGAGTATGAGGAAGATATGAAGGATTTTTATGCCCATCGACTGGCTTCTCGTTCATTTTCTACTCGTGCCGCGCGAGCGGCATCGCTCTCGTCATCTTCATACTTGTAAGTGAGGCGTCGGCCACCGGCCGCCGGCCGCTCCTGCCTACTGTCGCGTCGACGGCTGGGTTTACCAGTATCGCGGTCTGCATGCATCGCTTCGCGCCGTTGCTGCTCTTTCAACAAGCGCTCGCGGTTGCGGGCCTCACGCTCTAACGTATGAGGGTCTTTCTCCGGTTCAGAAGTCTTGGTTGATGATGAAGAGGGTTTGTCTCTTGCTCGGTCTTTATCACGGATCTCGTCTTCGCGGCTTCGTTTGATACGCCGGGAATGGTGTCGCGATGAGTAGTCACTGTCGACGGGAGATTCAGTTCGGTCGCGACGAGACCGTTTTCTATCACGGTCACGGTCACGGTGGCGATCGCGGGTCCTGTCTCTATCTCTTTCCCTGTCACGATCCCTCTCACGATCTCTGTCTCTTTCCCTTTCCCTGTCACGATCCCTCTCACGGTCTCTGTCTCTTTCCCTTTCCCGGTAACGATCGCGATCTCTTTCACGATCCCGACGTCGAGAATCTCGATCTCCCTCACGTTCCTCATCGCGACGACTGGAGCGGTCTTTGCCGGATCGGTAGGTCCGGCTGGAGCTCTCCTGGGCCTCGCTAACGATGGGTGTCCTGCTTCGAGAGTTGGTGTCTTTTTCTTCGGGGATCAATGGGAGACGATCGGCATCACGAGAGTCTCCATTGCGACTGGGACTCTGGCTGCGGTGGCGGTGCGAGCGATGCGATCGACGGCCGCTTCTTCTGTCTCGCTCCCTGTCCCGCCGAGATGACCGGCGGGAATCAACAGAAGGTGAACGAGTGCGGTGGTCATCTTCCGCTTGAGACTGTTCGTCGTATTTATCTTCACGACGGGGCCTTCTTGGCCGCTCACGTCTGCGCTCGGAGTCCTCAGCGCCGTTCTCGATACTTGCGGAGCGTGGGCGATTGTGACGACGACTGGTGGACTGCGACCGCGCACGGGAACGAGATCGGCTTTTCGATCTCGATGCCGACCGAGCTCGCGACTTCGACCTTGAAATTGAACGTGGACGGTTGTCCTCCTGAGGTGCTGGGGTTGTGCTGGACACAATGTTAGACTAGGCCTACAGACCGTCAGTGACGGGAGGGTACGACTTACCTCTGCGAAGCATCAGAGGGTCTCACCGATGAGACAGGTCCTCGTCCCGCTCCCTGGAAATTCCGCTGCCGGAGAACACTAGTATTTGGAAGACCTTCCCGCATCGCCCGGGGAGCAGCTGGTGCGCCTTCGACACCAGGTCCTCTAGGTGCAGGCATGGCAGATCCGGGAATGAAGGGTGGCCCAGCAAAAGGCCCTCCACGGCCTCCGGGAAAGGGACCACGCATATAACCTCGGCCAAAGCCTGGCCCCATCGGCCCCGGCATCATAGGGCCATTGTGCATCCCCTGGGCGGCATTGGCCTGGTCAAGACTGTCAATGGTTGGTATACCACGCAGCTCCGAGTCCTCTGGACCAGTCTCTTCCATGGTGGGGCCATTTGCAGAACTGACTTCACCATTGTCGCCCAGGTCAGC
This sequence comes from Aspergillus caelatus, assembly GCF_009193585.1. Taxonomy (NCBI): domain Eukaryota; kingdom Fungi; phylum Ascomycota; class Eurotiomycetes; order Eurotiales; family Aspergillaceae; genus Aspergillus; species Aspergillus caelatus. The sequence continues at coordinate 41,894 of NW_022475522.1, forward strand.
AGTATTATCATTCATTGATGGGTCTTTAGTGCCATCCAAATCGCCACCTGGGGCATTCTCATCATTAGCATTTGTCGCTTCAGTGCCGCTGGGGTCTCCAGTCGGCGTCTCTGCAGATACGCCTTCCTGCGATTGGGTTGACATGTCTTGATTGAAGTTAGGGGAATTAAACGCTGGGTAGTTAGCATTAGGAGGGTAATTAGCTTGCATAGGTCCCGTGAAGCCGCCGCGGCCACGACCACCGGGGTAAAATCCGCGACCACGGCCCCGGAAATTGCCCCGGCCATACCCGGGACCATAATAGCCGGATTGGAAATCTTGGTTAGGGAATTGTTGTTGCTGCATTTGAGGATGAACTCCGTTGGGTTGAGACATATTATATCCGCCAAATCCAGAGGGGGCCCCATACTGTGGGCCCATACCATTTGCGAAAGCATTTGGATTGAATTTATCTTGGCCTCCATTCCACATATTGTTTTGTGAGCCGTCCCATCCCCCATACATCCCTTGACCCGCGTCGAAATTCATCCCCGTATTTATGCCATTCATGTTCATCCCGTAACCTCCAAACATACCCTGACTCGCGACCATCGGGTCCATCATGCCGGCCATTCCTATACCCAAACCGTTAGCAATTCCCATTTATAGAATTTATGAACGAGGTGAGACACATACCTATAGGATTGAACATTCCGTTGCCCATGAACTGAGACATCGGATTGAAGTCCCCGTTGTTGTTCCAACCCATGGGAAACATCCCCGGAGCCATGCCGAACGGCATCCCATTCGGAAGCACTTGCCCTGACCCCGGGCCCTGGGACATGTGCTGTTCAGATTCCTGAGCCAATTTGGCATCATCTGCATCTTCTCCTTCGCCAGAACCGTTTTGCTGCGTCGCATCCGGGTTTTCAGTTCCATCCGTGGGAACAGTTTCGGTCGGTTCGTCCTGTTGAGGCGAGACAGTCAATAACTGCGCTTCTTTGTTGCAAGTGTAAGGGACGCGAATTACCTCGGCCGGGGGTTGGGATTCCACAGGAGCTTCATGATCCCCATCAGTTTGCTCGGTAACAGCCTCCGACGGGTTTCCACTAGCTAGAGGCTCCTCTGACGGAGCTTCAACAGTGGGTAACACTTCTGGTATGACTTCTTCCTGTTTAGTTTCCAGGATATCGGAAACTGCGGGTGTTTCTTGCTGGGCCGGAGTTCCCTGCACAGGGGTCGCATCATTGGTAGCCGCAGGAGTTGCCGACTGGCGCTCTTTTTCACGCTTTTTTTCCTCGGTACGAAGGAAAGCCTTTAAAGTCGTCCTGAGAGCTTTATTCGGCTTGCATAAATCGGAGGAGAGAGGCGTATGTGCGCAGACAGGACAGGTCTCTGGCAGTGACGCTTGGCCTAAGACGAGATCGTTAGATCAAGTCATGATGGGAAGACAACGAATAGCAAAGGAATGTAGAGCTCGTACAGTTTTCGCAAATAGCCTGATCGCAGCAAGGCAACCGGAACGCGTTCACAGCCAGCTTGTTGCAGATAGCGCATCGCAGCTTGAATGGAATTTCATCTTGCGTGAGAGAGCTAATTCACCGGTAACACAATGAGCCACCACGCATTGTAAGGTTAAAAGGGCGATCCCCAATGGTATTGCTTACCTCGCAATATCCATCAAGCCCGAAGGCTGATCCGTTGCAGCCATGGGGAAAATCGAGTCAAGACGGAGGTCAAGAGAGCACGAGATAAGTCCGAAAGTTAGATAGCCGGCGCGTATGACACGTAAAGGCTAGCCCAAATGGCAAAGGCAGATGGCATGGCTCAATTCGCCATCAGTAGGTAATGAAGCGCATTCCCAACGACGTCGCAGGTGAATGGCGAGCGAGTAATGATCGTGGTAAGTCGCAATCTGACTGATTGACCAAATTTGGACTGGACGGGCCGGAGGCTGGTCGGAACGGAACAATGTGCGGACCGGGCGTCCCTCCTGTTTGCTTGTTTGCTCCCCGCCCTAAGGAGTGTGACAATTGTGGGCGGTCATTCACCGGCATTCTCCCTTTTTGTCCTCTTTATCTTCCCTGTAAGGGAGATATATGTATGTATGTACGAGGTCCTACTAGTAGAATACATATTATAGATATGACCAGTAGAGTCTCAAAACAACATCATGCATTCGAGTACTGCGTTTAGTTGACCAAAAAAAAAAAGAAAAAAGCCTCGGATGGTTTTCTGAAACGTGTTGGTGCAGGTTGTCGATCATTTCACTTGAATGGCTTGCACGACCTCCTAGTACTGCCTACACCGCCCAAGGCTGACAGGTGCCCGTGACCTATCATCAGGGGTTCTGTCGACACGACAACAAGGCTGGGACTGAGGGTAGGCTGCTTAACTCTATACGGGCTCTAGCAACATAATTCGATATACTCGACATATCTGAAATAAAAAATATATTGACTTCCGGGACTACTTTGGATCAAAAAATTGTAGGAAAGCAGCAGAACCGATTGGCCATCAGATTAGATCAAGTTATTTTCACCGTCACGGATGCGGTATTGCTGTAATTAGCAAGAGAGGATGAAACTAGCGGCGATACCAATGCTAGGTTTCTGCCTACCGTGTTCATCCTTTCCCAACATCTCTAGGCTCATTCTATCATCATCGACCGTCATGGGCAGTTTGCGAAGGATTCCATCAGACATTCACGCCTACTCGAGGTGATACCAGCAAGAACAGTATAAGGATAACGACAGCAGCAACATAAGAACGAGAGATAAAAGAAAGGATGCGATTAACAATATCCTGAGGAGACAACAACATTAGAAGGCCCTGATTGGAATATAGTGACAGGAATGACGAGAAAAAGAAAGATACACACGGCTAAAGCAGAAAATAAACAATACGTATCTTCAAAGCTGTCTTTAGTTAGTATGGAGAATCCTGAGCCGACAGACGGGATCACGCGCGGTAAGGCTAAACCAGGATTGGGACCCAATCACGGCCTTTTCCACATTGAATCGCTTTACGGTCGTGGTGGCGAGTGGTCAGATGAGAGCCACCCGTTGGGTCATGATGATGATGAGGGTGAGGAAGGAGATCAGTAATTATTTTCATCTCCCGGATAATTCCTTCGCAAGAAGAAGGGGCGGATGAAAACAACGAGAATGAATATATCAATAAACAGACGTAGGACAAGATAGGAGGTTCTAAACTTGTAGCGTTAGTAAGGCAATATGGAGTAGCGCCTGCAACAAAAGTCATGGCCAATGTCGTCATAAGTTCTCGAGATCATCATTAGAAAGTGTATCAAATAATAGAAGGGGAGAGTGAAGGAACCGCAGAAAATAAGAAAAAATAATAAAGAAAAAATAAAAGCACAAAAAAAACATTCGGTGGAAGAAGAAAAAGAAAAAGCTAAAACCATTCAAGGCTAACCAAATGATGGTTTAGTACATATTTTTAGTGTGCGAGTGGACCGGGAGCGCAGGGTTAAAAAGGGCGACCGCTGCTCTGCGGATGAAAAAAGGACGCCAGGACCCTTCAGATTTTCTGGCTGCTGTGCCCACAGCCCACAGTCTCTTGTGCCCACGCACTTAGCCTTCGTTTTCTCTTCTCGAAGCAAGACAAAAGCTCGGGCCATCCGTGGCGCGATCGATCAAAACAATCCATTAACCAAAAATCACATACCAATCTCTTACCTTATTACCGTTATTATTGATTGTTTACTCCCTCGACAATCTGATCTCAGATCTGAAATACCAAACAAGGAACTGTCCAGGAGTTCTATTTATACACCTGTATTTTAATGTTCCATTCGATGCCTATAACATTCTCCCAGGCGTGACATACTCTATTTATTTTTTCATGTCCACTTGGAATCCCTCTTGACCACTGAAATTGTCAAATTTCAAGGTACGTGCCCATAAAAACCACAGTAACTAAACTCACCCAACCCCATATTTATCACACTAGCGGCTTCCTGTTTCGCGCTCGCGCATCCCCATCACCACTTTTTTCTATTTTTTTATTTTAATTTTAATTAGTGTTATTTTTTTTTTCTGCAGGAATATTAATCGCTAATAACCCACACCAGCTATGACAGATCAGGATAATTCCTACCGACCTCGATCTCCCGATTTTTCCACCTTTCAATCCCCCATTCCCCCCTCTATCCCCCAGCCCATATACTCTTTAGCGAACCCATTGGCTCATCACCGCGCATCCTACAACGTCTCTCCCTATTTCACCCCGCAGTACCACCACCCTGTTCCTCCACCCCCACCCCGTCGAGCCTCTCAACAGTATATCCCTCCTTTCGCAGACCCGATTGTAGATCCCGACATGGCTCGTCGGTCGTCTCGGATCGCGCGCGCTGCCGAGGTTGTGCCCATACCGGAAACTAAGTACGTGGAACCAACATACGTGGAACCAACATACGTGGAACCAACATATGTCGAACCATCATATGTCGAACCACCATATGTCGAACCAACACCGGTGCTGCCGGAAGAGCCTCCCCAGTCAAACCCCACGGCGGGCGTGGAAGTGAAGACAAAATTCCCTGTCGCGCGCATTAAGCGCATTATGCAAGCCGATGAAGATGTCGGTAAGGTAGCGCAGGTGACTCCAATCGCTGTCTGTATGTGATATGTTCCTTCTTTGCTATACCTCCGGATTATTTAGGACGCGATGCTGACGCGTTTTGTTTTGTTTATAGCCAAAGCTCTAGAACTCTTTATGATCTCTCTTGTCACCAAGGCTGCAAAGGAAGCCAAAGACCGGAATTCGAAACGCGTCACCGCATCGCATCTGAAGCAAGCGGTCGCGAAAGATGAAGTATTAGATTTTCTGGCCGACATCATTGCCAAGGTGCCCGATCAACCGGCAGGAAGAAAGCACGATGATGATGGAAGTGATCAAAACGAACAACCGAAACGTAAGCGCGGAGGTCGACGACCGAAAGACGACAGCGACTAGCTATGGATAATGGGTGTCGGCGTTACCTCACTTTTTTTCCTTTCCTTTTTCTTCGCGCTTTATGCTTCCTAACCTCATTTTTACTTTTCTTTGTTTAAACGACTTTGATGGGCGATATTTTAGACTGGGATGGAGAGCGGGCGCATACTCTCTCGGCGTTGTGATGGCGGGCATGGTTTGATTTGCATCTCGCGATGTGAATATGTACCCTTGGGTATTCTCCCTTTTGATTCAGCACATTTTCGAACAATTCACTCAGTTATGAGTCGATCTCCAGCCCATGGGCTTGAATGGTGATCGATACCGTATGGCATATTGTCTATGGTAGACCCATTGGTAGTGGATGTAGATGTCTGGAAATGGCCACTGTCAGCTTCCATAGCCAATAAGTTCACTAGTGATAACCAAGTCTGGAACCAGCCAAACTTGCTCCACCCCTCAAATAAACTACACCTGACTCAAAGTTCAGTGTATGATGCACTATAGCTGCACATGGCATGCTTTGGTTAGTGACACTGGTAGGATGAAGGCTTGTTGGTTGGGTCTAACAGTGAATAATCTTCATATCACCCCAAGGTAATATGATCACGCATTCACTAGATACTTGATGTAGATCACAATGATGTGATTACAACCTGTTGGAAAAAGAATGTCAAGGTCGGGACTCGAACCCTGCTATCTTTGATAATCGGGTTTCAGCATACTAGGTTACTAATCATCCATTCATGATGATACAGATAGCTTCTAGCCAATTGGAAAGCATACAATCTATCGCCTTAACTGACTCGGCCATCTTGCTGTCAGGTGAAGAAAAGCCAGTTAGTAGATTTCCTCGTTTCATTCAAATCGCAATTGTGCCTGTCTCACTAATGCCCATCCCTGTGGATGTTGTCTCCTGTGCGACCATAACACCACAGTTTGACCATGTATGCGGATGAATAGTATCATGCTGTTCTCACGCAATCATGGATTTTGTAAGTTGACTCTTGCGTCTGAGCCCTTACTTAACAGTCTCCCTCAATAACTATTGGAAATCAATTTAGCTAATCTGCGGTAGTGGTCTCGTTTAATCGGCGGATCCCGTTCGCTATCTACCAAGACGTACCGGGCGAGCTCTCCTACCGAGCGATTGGCGGCATTCAAGCGGACTTGTAATACTCTGCAAGTATGCTCTTCTCTCACTGCGCCGCCTGTCAGGCCTCGACTAAACGTTTCCCTCTGTAGCAAATCTGGCGCTCTACCAACTCGCCGTCGGGAGATCAGTCTGCGACAACCCATGCGCGCAACTGCATTGACCGACTAAATTCCGTCCTCAGCGATGAATCACGAGGCCCGGCTCCTCATCCGTGTTTAGCATATGCTGCATCTTCTCAGATCTTCGTGACTGTCACCAAACTCGCGCTGTCTTCTTACGACGATGGAATGCTCCGTTCCGCCGCTGTCTTCTTCAATACCTTGATCGATTCGGAGGTGGATGGAGTAGTGGATAACCGGCTATTTGCGCGGGCGCTGGTGGATCTTGTCCGACGTGCAGACAAACACACAGAAGATGTGGAAGGAAGGCTTGTCGAGCTGCTGTTTGGTGTCGCCAATAATATCCGTCTGCAACCTGATATTCTCCCTGCGTGGTTTGCTCCGAGGTCCGAAGACCAAGACCGTGAGCAACAAACCAATACTGGGGTTGAGTTCGCGGGTGCAACTCGGAAGGATGACTTCCCACTGTTCTACTTGTTAGTGGAATATGTTCATCACGGGGGCCGTGCGGGTGATTTTGCTCGGACCGGTCTTCTTTATCTGATAGAGACAGCCTCTCGCTCAAAGAACCTAGAGAGATGGTTAATTGAGAGCGATCTAGCCACGCTAATGGCAACGGGACTAGGTGCGCTGTATAGTCAGCTAGGCAAGTGAGTATCTTGTTAATCTCGTTTCCCTCGAGCTATATTGATTGATGTTTGAAAGCCTGTCCTTCGATGAAACTTCCGACGAGAAGATGCCCCACATTGTTGCACTATCAGATCATGCGAAACAAGAGACTGCTCTTCCTCCTGCACTGGGGGCAACTGTAGATTCTTTCATGTCGTATCTATTATTTTGGCAGGACACTATTGACCACTGCAAATCAGCGGAAGTCAACGGCACATTACTAGATCACTTTCAGGTCTTGTTTCTCGAACAACTTCTGTAAGTGAGTCCCAGGGTGGAATGGTTGAGTAGTTGCTGATATGACCCTTGTGCGTGAACAGATACCCATCACTGCTCGAGTCCTCAGATGTCGAAGGCGGTTCTACCGCTGCCGTGCTTACCTATTTGAATCGCATTCTGGAGTCGATTAACCAGGATGATCTGGTACATCGTATTCTCCACTTCTTACTAGCCTCACCTTCCGACATGGAAACGTCACCTACTTTGAAAGTGAACATGTCAGTAAGCCGGCGGAAGTCTTTGGACGTTTTAGCCGCTTTCTCTGAAGAAGCTGCGAAACCGTCACCTTCACTATTTAACCTGAGAGACCTTGCTCTCCTAGGGCTGCAGTCTGCCAATCGGCAAACTGTTTTGGCAACGCTACGGCTAATGGCGGTCATCCTCCAACGGCATCATACTTTTGCCCGGTCATTGATCCGAACGGTTCCTGGTCAATATGCCGGGCAACGAACCGTGGGGCAGTTGAATGCAGAGCTGGAGCAGCTTACAGGAATGGCCACGTCGATTGTGGATGACCCCACGCTAAATGAGTCCTTTGAGGACTACCTCAAGGATGCTTCATTGATCTTAGAATCTCACTTGTATATCCCACCGGCTGAAACTGGCCTGGAAGATGACCGCCCACTGGAGATTCGCCAGGAGGACCCTATTGTCCAGGAACTGCTGAACTGTGTGGAGACATTCTTTACTAATAGTGTCATCGTTAACCTAGCATTAACGGAGGTTCTCATGAGTATCGCATCTTCCCACCTTATATCCCTTGACAGCTGGCTCCTTGTGGACCCATCTAAATACGTATACGACGGTCAGACTATAGCCCAGGATGGACCTATGGAAATCTTAGACCAAATAAAGCTAGCCTATCAAGAACCCTCGTTGTCGAGCTCTGAGACACCAACGCTCACATCCGCACTGCAAAGACTTGTGCAGAGAATCCAGCAATGGCGGAAGGATGTGCCGGATTTTGACATTCTAGTTGCAGCTCGGCGGGACCTACTCCATCAGGATGATCCTGCTAAAGACACTGGCCGCGTTCAGCAACCATTCGAAGTATCAATGCGTCTTCCTGAACGGCGACCACTGAAGATGTCCTTAGACTCCGACATTGGGTCACCCCGAGGGAGGTCCTCACTTGTGCAAGATCCCCCAGGCACACCAGCTTCCCGACAGGCCGCCGTGGGCTCACCGCTTCGTGGATCTTCAGTTCGCTCTCCCGATTCTCGTGAGTCCTCCTCGCCTCGAACGACGGCAGCGGAGGAACTTCGAAAGCGACTAGCGAAGCCATTCCAAGTGGACCATCCGCACAAAGCAACAGTGGCTGGTGAAGAACCCGAGCCAGCGGCAGATGCAATGGCAGAAGAAGAGGCCGAGAGTGCGATTGCTGATGAGGAGCCGCGGTCAGCGACCCTCGGCCATGTTTTAACCAACGTGGTCATACTGTACGAATTTCTTCTGGAGGTTTCTGCCACAGTGCAAGCGCGGAGCACCTTATTTGGAGAAGCGGGATACCCCGGAGTAGGCTGGAGTGACCCGCTGGATGAGTAGTTGATGTGATATGTTGAACTTGTTTGATATTATTAGCTGTCCAACTACCCCATAGCATAGGCAGGCCCCTATAACCGGATATATGTATGAGTTTAGACGTTGTACATTC